>NC_051156.1:44472501-44626440 GCF_013339745.2 Dermacentor silvarum
AAGCCGTGCACATTGGTCGGACAAACACACACCTGCACCGGGTCAGCACTTCGGCATTTGTTTCGTGTGCCCGACGCTTTTCGTGCATCGTGCGGCGAACTGGTTCACAGTGGTGCAGGCGATCGACGGGCCTTAAAAAATCCGTTCGCTTCTGGAAGACGAAAAAAAAATGTCGCAGTTTCGCCCGAAGGCGAAGCATCATGGCACGAAGCGAATTAGCAGAGAGCTATTCGGAGTAGGGATAGTACTTTTAATCGGCTGCATAAAGTTGGGCACATTCACTTACTAACTGAATTAACAAGCGTGGTGTCACAGCGACACAACAACACATGAATAATCACACTCGATGACCGCAGACAACCATGTCAAAACGCTGGCGCAAGCGCAGCTGCCGCAGCGAGCGAGCGAAGGTTCGTGCGGTTTATCGTTCAGGGAAAACTGAGCGGCCGAATGCACAGCATACAAAGTCAGGAGCCGTTTGGAGGTCGCTTGCAAGATACGGTGCGCTGCGAAACACCGGCACCCGTACGGCGCAACAAATAAAGAACCAAGCGCCAAGCGCAAGTACATGAACGCATTTGTTGTCAGAGTTAGAGCCGCCTCCCCCCCCCCCCCCTTCCGCGCTTCCTTCCCTCTTTGCTCCTTTCGCGTGGAATTGCGTCGCCATTTCCCCTTGCGCCCGTTTGCAAGATTTTCTCGCCCTTGTACTTTATACGAACCTCACGCCGACGACGCAGAAATCTGCTTGAAGTGTCCATATAATTGCTTCGCCAATAAAAGCTTCCTTCATGAGGAAGAAATTTTTCTTCCTCCAGGAAAAAATTTCTTTCCTCCATGGTTTCGATTCAATTCGGCTCATGCGTTTGGCAGGTCGCTGCTCCTTGCTGTGACTGACTGCCCCACTGCACTGCTGCTGTCCACGCTTTCGCCTCGCCGCAGTCTTGCGTTTTTTCGGCACGGGCTACGCATTGCGTTTCGGCATCTGACTCATCCTCTCTCGCTCATCATGCCCTCCAAGTGAGGAAATGTCGAGTCGTAACAAGGAATACAACAAGATAATGAATGAGCTAGGCTCGCCAGCTTGTTGGCCTTCCTTGTCAACGACGACCTGCAAGCTTCACCTCTGCAGACAGTTCTCGGTAGAGACTTTCGCCTCCGAAGCCGGGAACCAGCAGACAACGTGAAGTTCATTTCCATGGATGACGGTGGTGAGCCTCCGTTCAAACTTTAATGAGCGTTCGAGAAGTGAAGCCTTTGTGACGACGTCTGTAGACAGAAGCTCCTTTTGTAGAATGCCAATCAGATAGTGGCGGGTACGTCCTCATGTGAGCACAAGCGCTCAAGTGACAACGGAGGTCCCCAGGTAGCGATTCAAGTGTGAGTCTGATGACTTTCTCGCTTCCGACAGCTTCACTGGGCCAGATGAGGGAATACCTTCACTTGTTAGTCTAACGCTTCTCTCATGTACTTTCCGAACAACTGTCTGCAAGTGAAGAGCTTTGCTTAATTGCTTCCAAACATAATATGACGCTGCATGCATTAACGATGTCCCGATTTCTGCCGGCGAAGGGCATCTCTTACCGGCCAAAGATGCTAGGACATTTTGAAAACTGAGCGCAAAGCTCCGGTGAGAGCAAAGAACAAAATGTTCTTTGTGCACTTTGGCCTTGCGAGAATTCGTCAAGTTTTGCGCCGGGGCACGTAGTTCCAAGTGAACTGAAGCTACAAGGCAACATTGACGGACTCCCTCTTTACAAAAGTAGCCAGCTTGCCTTTTGGTCCATTTTGTGCCGCATAAAATGTGGAGGCATCCGCCCTTTCTTGTCAGTGTGCACTGTGGTGCAGGAAGACGCTATGTCTGCATTATTACCTACAGCCATATGTACAAGAAGTCTCCGACCTAACCTCTAAGGGGTTAGCATAGGAGATGTTCAGTTCGGGTGAGCATTGAGCCTGGTTGCGATGCTCCTGCAAGGAGCTACGTCAAATGTATTGTTGGCCACACTGGCTATTATGCGTGCGACGATGCAACCAAAAAGGCAGCACATTGAATACAGGGTTACATTTCCCAAATTCATGCAGCAGCACGGACGCATCATCATTTCGATCTCAAGAGAACAAGCGCCCCATTCTGGTGTTTTCCATGATAATTGCCCTGTTTTGTGCTAGCTTAGTATTTCTCAAATTGACTCAAATATTCTCATTCATTTCTGTATGTGCATGCCTTAAACAGAGCTTTTGTTTTAGAACAGATCCATTCTGTGCAATCCCATTCTGTACGAATTAAAGCGTTGGAACGCATACAGTCTATGCTGCAAGGTTGTCCTTGGGGCGGTACATCGGTTTGATAGTGCCAACGCAATTAAAAAGAATCTAGGATGGACTCCTCTAAGCGAACGCCGCAAAATCTTCGCCTCAAGCTTTTTTTACGCTATATATAGTAATCAAACTGGATCAAGGCCCTCGTCATATCTGTGTCCTCCATATTACTTGTCCACCCGAAGAACCATGTTTCAAGGTTCGGGATTGCCCCCAGGACTACCTTTTTAAGTTTTCTTTCTTTCCGAGGACCTAAACGGAGTGGAATTTGTTACCGGCTGAGCTTGTGAGTCAAAACTCTGTCGATTTGTTTTATTCTGTATTATGCCCCTCGCAATAATGCCAATGGCCCTTCGAGTTTTGTTTGAATAAAAGAAAAAAAAAAGACCGCATTAAATCCAGAGGACAGAAGCAAATAAGTGACAGAACAAGGTTAGACTTGGAGATATTAGTTTATTTCACATGCCCAACATGGCATTTTTTGACACACAAGAGTTCGGTAGCTCAAAATGCTGTGTAGGATGGGAAGTTTGCGAATTCACGGTAGTGTCTTCGACACACTGAACCATAGCTTAAATTGCAGGTAGCTCAGATAGTCAATTTATAATTAATTACTAAGTTATAAAGACTTTTTTTCAGGTGGGGGAGGATACAAATGTACTTTCTAGGTGACAAATTAGTTTAAGTTGTTTTTTAATCTTTTTATTATTTGTTTGTTTTTTTTTTGATTTAGCAAATGAGTTTTAGGCTTCTGGGGTTATTCAAAGGATATTGCACTAAATGCTTTGTATGTGCCTGATCCCTGCAGCCACATCTCACCTTAATAATGTTCATAGGTTATTCTAAATGTCTGCGTTCTTTATCAGTGAGAAAAACAGATGTCATGCTTGCATGTCCGGAGCTGTGTTTCTTAATTAGTACATTTCCGAACCTCACTTTCAGAGTTTTACAGCCTTTCCCATCTCATGCACTCATAAAACTGGAGGTATAGCTGCATTCAAAACAATGAAAGAATAAATGGCCACCTGTGTACCCATGGGCAGCAAACAACGGTTCACGCATTCTATCATTGATGCGCTGATCAATGACTCTAAACCCTGCCACATGTACAGGGCTCTGGCAATTATTCTGTGGCATGTAACTCTGTGCATATTTTGTCATGTAGTCACCCTTGAATTGGTTTGTTATGGCTGCAGAAGCCATCAAGCTTGCTGTGTGCTGAAACCGTCGATTCACATTGGGCCCCTTCTCTACTTTCTTGTGCAAAAATGCACAAATATTAGATTATTTCGTTGTTTATTCTTCTCTGTTGTGATCACCTTGACGTGCATATGCTGCCCATCTCATTTTCTTTCACAGTCACTGTGCCACTACACAGCAGTGGCACTACTGAAATGCCCATCAGCTTCCAGGCAACAAATCCTTGCTGACAGCTCTATTCATTTGAGTGAATGCAGCACTCTTTCAAGACATTAATAACAATATGCCTAATGCTTGAAAAATGAGCTGCAGTGGGTGCAGCAATGTAGTTCTGCCTAGATTGCAACATATTTGGGGCTAAGCCTGACAGTGACTACATAATAGAACAGGTTGGTCATCATTCGCACCTTGCCTATCAATCCTCACATCTTAATGGCAACAGCCCTGGCTGCTTCCACACATGTGGAAAGCTAGCGTGAACACGTATTAATCTGCATCTATGCATGCAGTATGCACATTGTCACTGGAGCAGCCTTTTGGTGGCATTAGCACAATGGAAGCACCACATTAATCCACACTCATTTTACATTATCTCAAGCTGTGCCATGGAAGATGAGAGATGGCACAATTGCTGTAATCTGTGATGCGTCATGGCATGTCCTTATAGTTGTCATGCACATGTCATCTTCGACATGATGCCCCTTAATTAATGAAGCAACAGCTTAACCACTGCCTTTCAGTATACGTAGCATAGGACACTAAAGAGCGAAACTAAGTCATCTTAGACTGACTTAGGTTGACTTTTACTGCAGAATATAAAGGCCAAGTGTTTTTTTTAATGTCGTATTGGTGCATCAATGTGGTAGTATGAAAGATTTCAGTGTGTTCTCTCATATTCAGGATGTGTTAACAGGGAGTACTTAAAAGTTCCTAAGGTTATTTTTCGCTTCTTTAGAATCAGTCATTCTTGACCAGATAAACAAGTAGACCCCGAGTAGGTCTTGTAAAAATTCAAGACATCACAGTGAGCCTGGTGCTATAGAACTTCACCGCAGCACTACCGCTCGTCTTCCAATTTTGTTTTTCTCGGACTGGCCAGCTGCCTCTTTTGTTAACAGGGGCCGTTTTGCTATTGCAGTGCATAATTTACGAATACAGCCTAACTTGGTATCCCTTTAGGACACCTATAATGTAAAGTGTAAAATTGCTGTTACAGTTGAGCCTTATCTGAGGTGAGTACATGTTATGAAAACAGACACCAGAACCATGAGAATTTTCCTGTGTGCATTGGCATGGGAGATATGACGATTTGGTTAGAGTGAATGCAATTAGCCACGCGGGCTTGCATTTCTTAGGTCTAGTTACAATCACTACTACAAAGTGTATGTAATTGCAAACACCTACTGCACTTCCTTCAAGCAACTGGTAGCAGGATTCTCACACATAACTTCTACACTGTAAACAGTTTAGTATGTATACATAAGTAGGAACAGCTGATGGTTTGGTGTGGTAATTAACATAATGAAACACCACTGAACACAAACACAAAACAAGAAACAGATAATGCAGTGACTATAAACTAAAGTTTATTTGAAATGTGTGCCTTTCATCAGGTTACCACACTAACTTTCCAGTTGTCCATTAGTTTTGGCAGATTTTAAGCTGGTTTGCAGTGCTAAAGATGAACACCACACAAGAAACAACAAGCTTTTTATAACCTGTAGTTCGTCATAAAAGGGCATTTAGAAGCCTAGTTGGTGCATATGAAACATGATTTAAAAACCTCCCCCCCCAAAAAAAAAAGCAGACATGGCACGAAAGAAAGAGTAGACAAGGGACAAGCGCTTTGAGGGTTCAGAGTTGTGACTACATATGTGTCAGATGTGCAACATTCAGGAAAAAGGCCTTGTGATATATAATTGCCATGGAAGTTTACATTGCCTTTCTGTATGGATAACACTGAAAATACTACTCGATCCTACCAACAGTGGCCACAATGCAATGAATGTGGGCAAAATGCAAAATAATGCTTGTGTATAATGCACTTGGCTGCATGTTGGACTCCCAGGAGGTCAAAATGAATCCATTTTCTTCCACCACACCATTTATAACAGCTACGTACGCGCCTGTTGCTTAGGGACATTAAACCCCATGAATGAAATCTTTTTATATGCACAGCATTTGGTCACTTGTATGAACTGTTTATTATTGTGCACAGTGTAATGGATGACTGTGGCATTTTTTAATGAGTGAATTCAAAAGTCTGTGATGACACGTGAGTATGTGTATGTTTCGTGTTATATGATTTGTTGCCATAGAAGCTTCTAACATGTTTTAATCCACGCACATTAGCCTCAACCTCACTTCACCAATGCTGCTATATAGTCGCCTGTTAAGACAGGGGGCGGCCTATACTGCAAGCTCACCCTCCGCTAAGTACAAAATAACTTCTTAGTCACGGCTAGGTTGCGAGTGCAGCCTTATCCACCCATCCATCCACACTTTTGTGAGCATGTCTCGGAAGTCCCCGATCGC
The DNA here is from genome assembly GCF_013339745.2 of Dermacentor silvarum. Classification (NCBI taxonomy): domain Eukaryota; kingdom Metazoa; phylum Arthropoda; class Arachnida; order Ixodida; family Ixodidae; genus Dermacentor; species Dermacentor silvarum. The sequence goes on from NC_051156.1 coordinate 44,478,556, forward strand.
GGGATCGAATCCCTGCCACGTCGGCCCATTTCGATGGGGGCAAAATGCGAAAACACCAGTGCACGTTAAAGAACCCCAGGTTGTACAAATTTCCGGAGTCCCCCACTAACGGCGTGCCTCATAATCAGATCGTGGTTTGGCACGTAAACCCCATAATTTAATTGTTGTCTCCGGAAGTCCCCCAGAAATGCTAGCATTTCAGCGGCATTTCTCCCAATAACCACAGATTAATCGGGTGAAACGCATGGAATTACAAACGGCAACCACGCATTAATAAGCAACTTAAAAAAAAGAAAAGAAAAAAATAATAAATAAAGAGGAGGATTCGAACACGCAGTCTCGCCGAGAATGGTGATAAAGGTATCCGCACCCCACGCACACGACCACTTAAACAAAGGAGCCAGTGGTGCATTTTAGGTTAGTATAGATATATATATATATATATATATATATATATATTTGTTTTTTTTATCAGTTTTTGGGTTTACAGAATCAGTCACGCTTAAACGTCTCTTTAAGCTTCGATTTGATAAGAAAGACATTGCATCGACATGCCTTCGACAGCAATGATCGAGTCGAGTGCCTTTTCTGCCGACGGCGCCAAGAAAAGGTCTACATTTGCTACTCCATCGGCTGTCGTGCGAAAACTTGGAAGCATAGCATTCTAGCGAACATTGCAAGGTCGCATTGTTTTGTTTGCTTCTGCCCAAAGTGACGCGAAACAAATTTTGAGTGCTTATGTACACGCTTCAAGCACTCGGCAACCACCCATACATGGAACCACTTGCGATTACTGTACTACGTAATCCTCTGACCGTAATGCAAGCATACGTTCCTCGTAATTAATTTTTATCATAAGGTCATTCACAAACCATTGCTTAATTATCACGTGCGGAGCACACTTACGCGGCAGGCGCCAGTATATATACCCGTGCCCTGCTGTGAACAACCCGCGGTCTGTCACAGCAAATCGATCAGCCCGTCCCCCGTGACAGATAAGCATATCAGCGAAGCTGTTATTAAATCTCAACGAAAGTAGTATCGTCAAGCGAACTAATTAATTAAGCAACGTGGTATCAGCTCTGTTGAAGGGGTCACAGCTTGCACACGTATTTCTGGTTCCTGCGCAGTGTGCCTGTGATCAGTGCATTAGTCTTTCAAACATGCTATTTAACCTTAGCAAGTCGCACCAGAAAGTATTAAAATTGATACGGCGTAAATGGCTTATTACGGACCAATGTAGCCCAAAGAAAGCCAACTTAGTAACCCTATGTGGCAAGTCCATATGAAAGTTGGTCCAATAATTCCCGCCTTGTTGAATGGACGAGCTAATATTGTTTACTGAATGTGTAATGCGGGCCAGCGTTGGATCTCTATCAGAATGGTAAAGCCTATATTCGCGCCACACTGTTAATCTTAGGCCATCATACGGCCAGGAATTAGAATGGCCGAGCCCATATTGGAACCACGCAGGTTAACCTTAGGCCATCACTCGGCCAGGAAGTGCCAATACGTATCGAACGTTGGTCCGAGCTGACGTGCCGCCTGGGTGCACAGTACCAAACGACGAGTAACAGGACAGACACAGGGTGCACTACTGGTCGTTTGGTCCTGTGCGGTCCACTACTCGTCGTTGGGTGCTGTGCATATTCCGGCGCTGTTTTTTACTTGATGATGAAGAACCAACTAGCCCAAAAATTCGTCCTTACCAGTTATCATTCACTAACCTCGGAGCCCGTTTGCCACGCCTACTATGTGCGCATATTGCGAAACCCCCGCTACCGCCGCAGCAGATGAAACCGAAGCCACCGAAGCGAGCCGAGTAAAATCTGACGGTTGCCTATCACGTCAGGGCCTATTTCCCATCATCCCATTTCTCTAAATTTTTATGGCTAGGCTTCAAGATTGTCACGTGACGCTCCCTCCTAGTTTTTTTTCCTTCCTCCATGCGGCTGCGCCCTCCCGAATGAAAAGCGACCGGAACTGACGCTACGACGCTGTACCGTTGCCTAGACAACCCGGCGCACGGCAGGGCGGGAAGGCGGGTGGCTCTTGCTTCAAAAGATGCATTCTATCTTTTGTCCTTGTCTCGCGTCCTTGTCTCCACGTCTCGCGCTCTGGGAAATAATTTTAAATGTGTGATTGGTTTTATGTGCGGTGTAATCAGAGACGTGGTCCGTGTGTTGTGTTTAATCGTGCCCCACCTCAACTCAAAGCCTTGGCACGCGCTGGAAGATGAATCCACGTAGGCAGATACGAGCAGTTGCAACGTTTCCGGTGTCGGCGGTTGGTATACTACTGGCAGTATGGAAAGTTTCAGGCAAGCGTCCGTTCATTTGGTGTTTCTTTATTTGATTACGTGTTATTGTTGGCTGTAGAAGCATCTCATTGTCATCCCATAGCATAATTCGCTAATGTAAGTGCAAAATCAGTTGCACGCAGTACTACGGCAAGATGGCTACCTCTATTGCCCGCGTGTGACTAACGTTTCTGTGGCCACGTCGGGCGTGGTGCGCCTGCATAACCCCACTTTATTTCTGAGCGCTTGAACTATAGGAAATGCGGTGTTGTTGCTAGTTCAGCGCGGCTTATAACACGGTCGTGCGTTTTTATCGCGTGGAAAAACAAGTGACGACTGGCTTAGCCTTTCTTAAGTACCGGCGCAGTATTGGCTCTCCCTGGCGCGCTCGCGTATTGCTGCTGGTGCTGCTTGCCGGACGCCTTCCTTCAGCGTGTTTTGGGCTATCTTTCTCTGTGCGTGTGTGAGCGCGCGCGTACGTGTTTTGTAAGCGCTTTCCGTGTGCGTGCGTGCGTGCGTCCGTGCGTTTTTTCTGAGCGCTTTGTGTGTGCGTGCGTGCTTGTTTTTTGAGTGTTTTGTATGTGTGCGTGCGGCGCACGTTGCTGTTTTTTCGAGTGTTTCGCGTGTGCGCGCCTGCTTATATGCGGGTCTCTATGTGCTTGCGCGTGCATGCGTTCGTGCGCACGTTCCTGCGTGTTTTGTGAGCACTTTGTATATGCTCGCGCGCCTGTTGTGTGAGTGCTTTGCATGTGTGCGTGCGCGCGCGCGCGTTGTTTTGCGAGCGTTTTGCGTGTGTGCGCGTGCTTTTATGCGGGTCTCTATGTGCTTGCGCGTGCGTGCGTTCATGCGTATTTTGTGAGCGCTTTGTCTGTGTGCGTGCGTGCGCGCGCGCGTACGTGTTTTGTGAGCTTTTTGCGTGGGCGCGCGTGCTTGTGTATGTGTGCGTGTGTGTATTGCATAAGGTCCGTAGTTTTACACGCAATAAACCTCTTCAAAATTGGCTGCAGCGGCTGTCCCCGCCCTGAAAACCGAGTTTGGTGTCGAGCAATCCTGGAAGCCACCCAGGGCTATATGGAGGCGCCGGAGGACCAGTGGAAGGTGGAAGCTTCCTCCTTTTTCCCTCCTCTACACTGATGAATCCACTTCCTTGATTTTATTGTGAAATAAACGTTTCATCAACAGCATAATTACAATAATCAGAAATCCGGAAAGTGTGTCTCACGATTACACTAATTTCGAACGTGAAACTTATACCTTGAATTAGCCCACATTTCCTTGAAGTAGGCAACTTATGGAGTCGGCAGCGGGTGCAATGCTGCCGCCGCTTTTCGCCCGCACAAAAAAACATTTTTTGCTTACAAATGCAAAAGCGCCCGTCTCCCGTGCATATGGGGCACGCTGAAAAGCCCCTGGAGGTCAAAATCAATCTAGAATCACCCGCTATCGCGTGCCCCTTAATCATATTGTTGTTTTGACACCTAGCACTCCCGAATTTAAGGAACAACTGCTTAAATTGTGAATAGCTGGTTATTTGCGATGTTCCGCGTGTATCAATTGATTTCTGCAACCCTTAATAATTTGAACATATGAAGCGCTAAGCTTTAGGTCTCTCTGGGTGTTTCCCATGCCCTTCGAAAATTGTCCCCTATAGACCAATTATAATTCGTAAAATGGAATTTATGAGGCATGCCCTGGCACTCGAGAATGTGTTTGAGCTGGAGGTTTAGATTGAGATGGTTGCAGTGAGTCCCATAAAAGTTTTTTTTAATGCTTTATCAGTAGCAGGGTCAAAGTGTAAAAAAAGCGTATGTGTGTGTAAATTGTTGAAAGCGAGTCATGGTGGTGCAGGTGTGCGTGTGTGTAAGACTTCGCTCGTCCAAAGGGCAGGACTTGAGTAAAGTGACCTGTTGAACAACACTTGCAATGTGGTGAACAAGGTTTAAATAATGAATTTGATCCCTGCAAGGAGTTCCGACATTCTAACGCATTCCTCTTGCATTTACCACGGAGTTGCCTCTGAATTGTATGACTCACTGGTGCTTCTTGGCTAGAATTGGCAACGAAACACAGTAATTAATGCAAATTTGTTTCATTCACACTATAGCCAGCATAGTAGTGCAAGTCAGTAGTGTGATAGTATAGTGACACGTATACATGTTTATATTTCACCGGTGGCCGCTTTCCACCGGCTAACAAATGTTAAACGTTATCGCTCGGCGCAGGACGCGCCTGTATCGGAAGTTTCTAGAACGTTATCGATGCTTCTTTCCGTTGCCTGTTTTCACCGACGCTTATGTTGTCTGATTGTATGACCGACGCGAATTGTCTAGAACTTTCTGGAAGACCCGCGGGCTACAGGGATTAATCTGGAACCTTCGATGACTCCGGTATGAAAGCCGACGCGTTTCGCCGCTGATTAGATTTTCGACGATCGCCTGACTGTGTTCGTCGCTATCGTTGTGCTTTGAGTGTAGCTTGCTTTTGTGGGCACAGGTTCGCCCAATAAACCAGTTTCGTCATACACAATTTCACGACTGTTTACTTCAGCGTCACTACTACGTGGCATCTGGTGGAGATGCTTTTGTGTCCATGCAGCGGACGCCCCCGAAAAGCCGTGATCCAAGCCCGAACCCCGAAGAGAGTACCAACGTCGTCCCGGAGCATCGAGCTAGCCTCAGGCTACAAAACCAACCCCCGGAGTACGGACTTCTATCCGAGAATACCAGGAAGTGCACGGCCACGACGACCGCATCAACCATGACAGCCTCAGTGCCGCCTACACCGATCGTGTTACAGCACCCCCGGGAGCCACCGACGTTCCGAGGATCAACATTTGAGGATCCGGAAAGCTGGCTGGAGACGTATGAAAGGGTCGCTGTATTTAACAACTGGAACAGCGACGACAAGCTGCGCCACGTGTTCTTCTCATTGGAAGATGCTGCCAGGACGTGGTTCGAGAATCGGGAGTCGACCTTGACAACATGGGACCTGTTCCGCCACGGCTTCCTGCAGAGCTTTACAAGCGTTGTGCGCAAGGAAAGGGCCGAAGTTCTCCTAGAAGCCCGGGTACAGCTGCCCAACGAGAGCATCACGATTTTCACAGAGGAGATGACTCGCCTGTTCAAGCACGCCGACTCCGACATGCCAGAAGAGAAAAAAGTTCGCTTCTTGATGAGGGTTGTCAAGCAAGAGCTCTTCGCGGTATTGATACGCGAAGATAATTTATTTCCGAGGCCACAACCATTGAGAAGACGCTCGACATGCGGACAAGGCAATATAACCGCCGAACGCTGGCCTCCAACAACATCGACGTTCAAGCACTTGGCAGCGACGACCTGCGCGAGACCATCAGAGCGGTCGTTCGCAAGGAACTGCAGAAGTTCTCCTCCAAGTCGCAGCCTCGAGTGGCATCTATCGCCGACATCGTCAGAGGAAGTTCAACGCTCATTTGGAGTTCCCGATGTGCAGCCGCAATCGCCGCAACCCCAGCTGGAAGCGCTGACCTTACGCCGCCGTCGCCCGTCATCAAGGCTCCCCTCCGCGCTCGCGCCAGGGCCCCGTGATGCTCACGAACTTCAGACCCGAACCCCTCACGGCAAGGGCGATGCTCACAAACTTCAGCTCCGAATATAAGCACATTAACAAAGGCACCACGGTCGCCTACATCGACGAAATAGTACAAGCCAGCAGTGTTTTCGCCTTCACGGATTCCAGTGCACCTGCAACGACGACTATAGTACCTGAACCAACATTCCACGTCAATCAGAACCTTCCCAGGCATAAGAAAGAACAACTAAAAGCTCTGCTCCTGCAATACAAGGACTGCTTCTGGTCGTCGTCAAAACTTCGACAAACCCCTGTCGCCAAGCACCGCATCATAACCGACGAAAAGGTCCGCCCACTCCGTCAGAGCCCATACCAAGTTTGGGCGCGCTAACGCGAGGCCATAAGGCAACAAGTCGAAGAAATGCTACGCGACGACATCATCCAGTCGTCCAAGAGTCCGTGGGCGTCCCCCATGGTGTTAGTGAAGAAGGATGGAACCCTACGTTTCGGCGTCGATTATCGTCGCCTCAACAAGACCACGAAGAAGCACGTATACCCCCTCCCTACAGATTGACGACGCCTTCGATCGACGCTACAACGCAAAGTATTTTTCGTCGATGGACCTCAAACCGGCTACTGGCAAATCGAAGTCGACGAGAGGTACCGGGAGAAGACTGCCTTTATAACACCAGACAGACTGTTCGAGTTCAAGGTCATGCCGTTTGGTCTTTGCTCGGCACCTGCGACTTTCCAACGCCTCATGGATACAGTATTTGCAGGCTTGAAGTGGCCGACTTGCCTCGTCTATTTGGACGACGTCGTCGTGTTTGCCTCAAGCTTCGAAGAACACCTGCGGCGCCTTGAAACAGTTCTTCAAGCAATCAAAACCTACGGACTCACGTTAAAGCCAGAAAAGTGCCGTTTCGCATATGAGGAGCTCTTGTTTTTGGACGACGTCATCAACAAGTCTGGAGTGCGCCCCCAACCATCAGAAAACTGCGGCCATCTCCAACTTTCCTCCGCCCGCTGACAAGAAGGCAGTGCGTAGATTTATTGGACTGTGCGTATATTACAGGCGCTTCGTTGAGAAATTTTCACGGATCGCTGAGCCACTGACGTATCTCACGAAGGCCGACGTCGAGTTCAAGTGGGACACGCCGTGAGTCGAAGCATTTGAAGAACTGAAGCGACGCCTGCAATCGCCGCCAATACTTGCGCATTTCGACGAAAACGCCGATACCGAAGTCCACACCGACGCAAGCAGCTTAGGACTCGGTGCCGTGCTTGTGCAGAGGACTGACGTAATAGCAAGGGTTGTAAGTTACGCTAGCTTGTCGCTCTCGAAGGCGGAAGCAAATTATTCCACAACAGAAAAGGAGTGCCTTGCCATCATCTGGGCTATATCAAAGTTTCGCCCCTACCTCTATGGCAGGCCCTTCAAAGTTGGGAGCGACCACCACGCATTGTACTGGCTAGCTAACTTGAAGGATCCTTCAGGTCGCCTCGGACGTTGGAGTCTGAGACTTCAAGCATTCGACATCACCGTCGTTTACAAGTCCGGGCGAAAGCACTCTGAAGCCGACTGCTTCTCTCGCGCCCCCGTCGAACCGCCGCCACAGGATGACCAGGATGACGACTCTTTCTTGGGACCCATCAGTGCCGACGAATTCGCCGAACAACAGCGAGCCGACCCGGAACTAAGGAGCCTTGTAGACTACCTGGAAGGTAAGACCGTCATTGTGCCGAAGGTGTTCAGGCGAGGATTGGCGTCGTTTCTCTTGCAAAACGACATTCTCCTAAAGAACAACTTCTCGCCTCTCCGAGCCAACTACCTCCTGGTGGTACCCTCAGCATTGCGTCCAGAGGTCCTGCAAGCTCTCCATGACGACCCAACGGCTGGACACCTCGGTTTTTCCCTCACGCTCGCGAGGATACAAGAAAAATACTACTGGCCTCGGCTCTCTGCCAACGTCGCCCATTACATAAGGACATGCCGAGACTGTCAGCGACGCAAAACACCGCTGACAAGGCCAGCCGGACTTCTACAGCCGATCGAGCCACCTCGCCGACCGTTCCAGCAGATCGGGATGGACTTACTGGGGCCTTTTGCGACGTCGACGTCCGGGAATAAATGGATCGCCGTAGCTACGGACTACCTCACCCGCTACGCCGAAGCAAAAGCCTTGGCAGACAGTGCTGCCGAGGTAGCCCGATTCTTCGTTGAGAACATCCTCCTGCGTCACGGTGCCCCAGAAGTCCTCATAACCGACAGAGGTACGGCCTTCACGGCTGAACTAACTCAATCCATCCTGCGCTACAGCCAGACAAGCCATCGCCTGACCACCTCCTACCACCCGCAGACGAATGGCCTCACCGAGCGCCTAAATAAGACCATCGCCGACATGCTGGCAATGTACGTCGACGTCGAACACAAGACGTGGGATGCCATCCTTGCGTATGTGACCTTCGCATACAACACGGCCATGCAAGAAATGACGCACATGGCGCCGTTCAACCTGGTCCACGGAAAGAAACCGGCAACGACGCTTGACGCCATGCTACCGGATGTCTCCGACGAAGAAAATCTCGACGTTGCCACCTATTTGCAGCGTGCCGAAGAAAGTCGACAGCTCGCCCGCCTGCGCATCAAGAACCAGCAGAGAACCGACAGCCGAAACTACATCTTCGACGACGCTACGTCGAGTACCAGCCCGGAGACCGTGTTTGGGTCTGGACTCCGATACGCCGACGAGGACTTAGCGAGAAACTCTTACGTCGCTATTTCGGACCATATAAGATCATCCGACGTATGGGCGCACTGGACTATGAGGTCGTGCCAGACGGTATTTCGCAATCACAGCGGCGCCGCGGACCACCTGAAGTCATCCACGTGGTGCGTCTTAAGCCTTCCTACGCCCGCTGACGAACGTAGGTCCTTTGTTGCTTTGTTATTTTTGTCTCTTTCTGTACGCGTGGTTTTGTTTTCGCTTTCGTGTTTGTAGCATCGGGACGATGCTTTTTAAGATAGGGTATTGACACGTATACATGTTTATCTTCCATCGGTGGCCGCTTTCCACCGGCTAAAGTTATCGTGTGTTAAACGTTATCGCTCGGCGCAGGACGCGCCTGTATCGGAAGTTTCTAGAACGTTATCGATGCTTCTTTCTGTTGCCTGTTTTCACCGACGCTTATGTTGTCTGATTGTATGACCAACGCGAATTGTCTAGAACTTTCTGGAAGACCCGCGGGCATCAGGGATTAATCTGGAACCTTCGATGACTCAGCTATAAAATCCGACGCGTTTCGCCGCGGATTAGATTTTCGACGATCGCCGACTGTGTTCGCCGCTATCGTTGTGCTTTGAGTGTAGCTTGCTTTTGTGGGCACAGGTTCGCCCAATGAACAACCAGTTTCGTCACACACAGTTTTACGACTGTTTATTTAGCGTCACTACTACGTCACAATAGATTTGCTATGTGGCATTAAGATTAGTCATTACATTCAACTTAAATCTTGCAGACACTTTCATAGCTGGTAATAAACTTCATCATCATCATCATCAGCCTATATTTTATGTCCACTGCAGGACGAAGGCCTCTTCCTGCGATCTCCAATTACCCCTGTCTTGCGCTAGCGTATTCCAACTTGCGCCTGCAAGTTGCGCCTGCAAGTAATAAACTTAGAGAGCACTAAAAGAAATATTAAACAATGGAAATACCGCTGGCACAGCACTGGCAACAGTGTATGAGCAGGCAAGGGTATATGTGTGTGGAATTTCAATGCAATGAACTTTCACTGCAACATCTGTGGTATGAGGCTTCTTTTGTTTTTGTTTTTTTTTCTCAGTAAGCAGTACCGAGTCCATACTTTGATTCTTCTCTTGCAAACCAAAATCAGCTTTATTGCAAGTGATCTTGTCTCTCGTTCTGGTAGCAATTTTTATGTGCAACTTAAAATGTCATTTCTTGCAGGTCATCCAGATGACAGCCTCACAATTCCCAACCTTTGTGCTCTCGATCAGAAACCCATCAGGAGCAAGCCACTTATGTTTGCCTTCAGACAAGACAACATTGTATGTAGATATAGGCGTGTAGTCTAATATTCAGAGCCAAGTTTCCATTTAATACTTCGAGGATCCTTTGGCAGCCTTAGGTTGATATCTTGTGCAGTTGTGTGTGTGCAGTTTTTAGATATTGCCAACACAGTGCACATTGCAGATATGACTGGTTTTCCGAAGTATATACTTGCAATTTCATCATTGCCTTTCATAATGAAGTTTTCGTTTTGTGGAAGGAAATTCACAGATTGGGGCATTTCAGCATCATATTCTGTATTGTGCATTCAGCGCTCATTTCAAATTACCCTCCTATTACCAATTATTATGGAAAGGAATATTTGTTTACCATCTGCTATGCGCTTATTTGCTCATTGCATCAAACTCTTCTACCTTTAATTCTCACATAATTATGACAACCTTAAAATTTCGGCTGTACTTATTGTTTTGAAAACAGTATCAAAATCAAAATGTGCTTGATTGCTATCTAGACTGCAAGGGAATTCAAGAAATTGCAAGAAACCATGGCTTCTTATGGTAGTTGAAAACCTCTCTTTAGTATACCATGTGCCTATTTCGTTTACTGAGCTGCTCATGAAAATCGCAAGCATGCTTGATTTAACACAGCCGTTACAGGAGAAGAGAAAAAAAGATTAACCGGAGCACTTTTCTTGAGGATGCAATGCTTTTGGAGATTCTCCAGGTAGCAAAATGTACACTTAGGAGCGACAGTGACCTCGAATCAGAGAGGATGGGGCGGGGAGCGAATTGGCAGCCATTGTGACTCATGCATGTAGTGGCAACACAGGATGAGGTGGCACTGTACTCTAGTAAATAAGTCAGCACCTAAATAAACTCCCGTACAGTGAGGGGGAAACGTACGATATGTTATCCAATAAAGATGGTGCTTTTAGGAGGCAGCAGAAAATTTTAGGCTCTAGTTGAGCAGCTACAATATGAAAGACCACGTAAATTGTAGGAAGCCAACATAAACTGAGTAGAATGACGTACGTCACTGTTCGGAGCATGAAGTAGAAATTCGGAGCATCAGGAAGGATTGTAAGTATAAATAAGGGAATAGTGCTTGTCAGCATATTGCCGAGCTAACACATTGGAACAAGGGCAAAAAATAGTTGACAGGACGTTCTGTATTTTTCAGGGAAATGTGCTGAAACATTGATTCTTAGTCAGTAAAGAAATACACAACAATAAATAAAAATAATTAAGTACACAGAAAAGGCCTTATAGACTGCAGTGGAGAGCTGGACACTGTTGGGCTGGATGCAAGTACTGCTTTGCTATTGTAATGCAGGGCAGGTGAGAATGCAGTTAGGGGTTTCTTTATTTTCGTCTGTTGTGCACTCTCTCTGTACAATAGTGCTCTTCGTCTCGTAGTGTATAAATGTTGCGTTAAAAACAATTATTTTTTCATGCCTTGAGCATAGCAGTCTTATTCTGTCTTCTCCCATGAAGCCTTCTGCTGCAGTGCTTCTGAAGTGTAATGCACAACTACATTGCAGATTTTATATTGTGAGTTTTATATTGTGGTCACATCCATGCTGCTGGAGAAATGCCCATTGCTGAGAGATGTCGTTGGTAGCGTCTTTACATTTTATGCCCTTAATTTTCCATGGTGAAAAGGCTACTGTATATTTATTTTTGATTCTATGCCATTTTGTATTCACGATGACTTAGTGATCGTGGTTTCTAAATTTGAAAACTGGAAATTTTGCCTACCTTTCATTTGTCATGTCCAATTAAGCTGTGCTTTGTGTTCGGTCACAATAATTAAGTGTTGTTTTCAGAAGCTTGTTGCCTTATCAAATTCCCCGCAGTTTATAGGATCCTAATTAAATGTAGAGTCAACTCTCATGATTATGTTGTTATTTTGATAATGCAGGAAGTAGGATTCCAGCACAGCCATCCGCTGCACTTATGGTCAAGATGCTCATGCAATGGAGTCCCTGTTCCTTGTGGTGAACCGTGAACAGTATTATCACTTTTATGGAAGCTATAGGTGATTTCCTGCATAAATTACAATTTTGCAACTCAATTGTATACACTTTATTCTAATTTGAATCAACTAATATATGCTGTTTATTACTTTTATACTGCCTGATACAATCGTTTCTTTTTGGAGAATATTAAGCATGATGTTTAACATTTATTTATGCATGACTGGCTGATGCATGATGACCTGTGTTAAAAAAATGTGAACTCACCCAGTTGAAGCTTCATTCAGTAACCAGAGTATGCCTGATTTAATAAACATTATTTGCTCATTTATGTACTCACGTGCTACAAGCCCTAATCTTCCATTATCGCACCAAGTACAAATAATTTAGAAATATGCAATGTATATTCATCCGCATGTGGCCAGTAGAGTACCCTAATGAAAAGTGGATAAGGCCCCCATTCATACGTCACTTCACACCTAAACAGTAATAAATGTGGCATATTTGGCTTTTGTCTTGCAGTAGAAAAAAAACATTTTCAAACAACATATTTTATAACTGACCATCCAGTGTCTTCGCATTACAGAAATTTAAAGAAACCAGAATTGTAATTGGAAAATCTGCTACACAGCATTTTTAGCTCAGAGAATTCTATTTACATTTGAAAAAAGAATCATTTAGGCGGGAAAAAAATTTTCTTGCTCAAGGAACCTTGTTGAGGAGCGCAACTTCATCATGATGCTCCTGGATCAAACCTTATTTAAAGCAAGTTCATGTGTGGAACATACTTTGTTTCAGTATATCAAAAATGTTGGCCAGTCAAGCTTTATATCCACTATCCGAATCAGCTTTTCACAATGACTTGCCATGATATTAGTGTACAAAATAACACGTGTGTTTCTTGTGTGCTTGCTCTGCATTTCATGTACTTCCCTAATTGAACTTTGCAATATATATTTTTTCAAGGCCACTAAAACTAGAATTTTTGTACCTGAAATTTAATATTGAAGATTTATTCCTTTAAGTGACACCAAACTCGGGCTGTTTTAGTGTTACCATGTATACAGGTTTCAGTTAACTTAAGCCAAACTTTAAATATATGCAAATGCTACGTAGCTGGACAGAACCAAGGTAATGTTGTTTGCTGTCGCTCGGAGATACTCACTTTTTGTATTCCGCCTAATTAGATAATTAGACTTAATTATTTATTCAACTTCTTAATTATTATAATTAGATGAAAAGTGTCAATGACTAAATTGTAGAGCGACATGAGAAACTCCCAATACAGCTTTCGGATGCTCAATACGTGCAACATAAAATGGTTTTTCCGAGCGTGAAAGAAGTCCGCAAGTACACGCAAAATTGTCGTGTGACTGGCCGCTCGAGGCACTTTACGTGTATTCGCGGGAATCTTTCACGCTCGGAAAAACCCTTCTGTGTTGAATGTATTGAGCAACAGAATGCTATATCGGGAGTTTCTCATGTTGCCTATACAATTGTATAATTGACACTTGTCATTAAATATAATAATTGAGAAGTTGAATAAATACTTAGGTATAATTATCTGATTAGGCGGAGTATCCCCAAGCGACAGCAAACAACGTTACATTGGTTCTGTCCACCTACGAAGCATTTGAATATTTTTTAAGTTTGTCCTAAGTTAACTGAAACACCCTGCCTATAGGACAGATTTGATTAGTTATATGTAAAAAAACATACTTTTGTAGGAAATGTAAATTTTCGTGTACTTACAAATGTATTTGGTGATTGCGCGTTTTTGGTTGTTATTTATGTATTATGTAGTTATGTATTCTAGCATGGAATAAATATATGTACTTTCCTTTAAAATGCAGTATCATATATGTCTTGCTGGTCTGTATTACATTTTATATGGATATGTAAATCGTAATAACCATTGATGTATATGTACACGCTCAGAAGCTATAATTTCCTAGGTTGCATTTGTGCAGTGAAGACAGGTTTGGCCCTGAATTACTAATATTTATTGTGATCCAGACGTATAAATGTTGTGTATATGCCTATCGAAGCTTCAAGCTTGGCTATCAGACGCCGTGTTTGGTACCTGAACTTGAACCTTCTGGCACACACGAGTTATGCGTGGATCGCTCTATATAGTCGTCGTTCAAGGCATGTACAGCTGAGCCTGCCTTCCGTATACTGTAGAAATGGAAGGGTGTACACCCTTTCAACACCTATGAAAATGGGTGTTAATGAAAACTAACACCCTAACACCCTTCATAATTTTTGCTGCACACCCTTCTTCTAGGGTGCTATAATAGCACCCCAACTGTAGGGTTTTGGAAACAGCACCTTTAGGTTGTCCGTCGGGCAACAAACTGATTTACACCCTTAAGGGTGTTAAAATGTTAGTGTGCACCGCAAGGACTTATTTCTCCCGTTCGCCGTCCTCACTGTTAGATCTGAATCCGCTTTGATACCCATCCGTAATCCGCACCGGTTTCCAGTGACCCTACTGCGCGGTGAGAGCTTTGGATTTGTGCAAGTTGTAATGTGTATTGAAGACCTTGACGTTCACGATGGCACCTCCCGTTTACATCAGGACGCCATAACTCCCGTCTTGTCAACACCGCCATCAGCCGTTTTCGACAACGCCATCGCCGCAGACCTTTAGCCGCCTCATCACACTTAACTTCTTACTCTACTGAACGAGTTTGTTTCTTCGTTCGACTGCAACCAACCATCCTTGTGTCGCACGAAAAGTGTCTCTCATAATATCAACACCGGTTCCATGCTCCCTTGCGACAGCGTGCGTATCGCGTTTCCGCAGAAGAGCGCCGGGTTAGCACGGAACAAGTGGACGGCATCCTGCAGTGCGGTGTCATTCAGCATTCTCAAAGCCATTGGTCGTCACCTGTCGTAAAAAAGAAGGCACTATTCGGTTTTGTATCGATTAATCACAGCCTAAACAGGATTACGAGAAAAGAGGTCTACCCACTGCCTCGGATCGACGATGCTCTTTACTGTTTGCAAGGTGCCGAATACTGCTCGTCTTTAAATCTCCGCTCTGGCTATTGGCAGGTTCCCATGGCTGAGGCTGACCACCCAAAGACAGCCTTCATAACTCCCGATGGCCTGTACGCCTGTACGAGTTTAACGTTATGCCTTTCGGGCTCTTCAATGTTCCCACTACCTTCGAGCGCATGATTGATGCCATCCTTCGCGGACACAAGTGGAAGACTTGTTTATGTTACCTGAATGTTACCTGTTTATGTTACCTATTTATGTTACCTCACAGGATTTTCTGACACATCTCGCTCATCTGCATGACATCCTGATCCTGTCTCACTTCAGCTGACCTACAGCTCAACCACAGGAAGTGCCGTTTCGCTGCCCGAAAATTAACTGTGTTGAAAGACATTGTCTCGAAAGACAGCATCCTTCCTGATCCCGACAAGCTTCGCGAAGTCACCGAGTTTCCGAATCCCACATGTATCAAGGCCATGCGAAATTTCATAGCCCTGTGCTCTTTATTTTCGACGCTTCGTCCGGAACTTCGCCTGTGTCATCGCACCCTTTACGAAGCTGCTTACCGCAAGAGAAGGCATTTCCGCGTGGTCATCAGCATGCGATGAACCCTTTGCCAAGTTATGCGAGTTGCTGACTTCACCACCGATTCATCGCCATTACAACCCAGCTGCGCCGACGGAGGTTCAAACCGACGCCAGTGGTGTCGCCCTTGGTGCGGTCTTGACCCAACGGAAAGCCACGAATGAAGAATACGTCGTGGCTTATGCCAGCCGCACCCTTCGAAAAGCTGAGATGAATTACACCGTTACAGAGAAGGAATGCTTAGCCATCATTTGGGCATTGGACAAGTTTCGTCCGTATCTCTACGGCCACCCTTTCAGCATCATCACTGACCATCACGCCCTTTGTTGGCTCTCCTTGAAAGATCCGTTGGGCCGACTCGGCCATTGGGCGCTTCGACGGCAGGAATACGACATTCGTGTCGTATACCGCTCTGGTCGAAAGCATTCCGACGCTGACACGCTCTCCTGTTCGCCGATGACACCTGATGTGGCTTCTCTTTCCGTTCCTTCTCAGACCCGGCAGTACTGACTGCTATTGGCATGCCCGCCGAGCAACGCAAGGACCGTATCGCTTGCCCTGCTGCCCGACTACCTTGCCGCTCCATCGGTCGTTCCCTCAACGCCGACGCTACGCCGTCAAGCAGCCCACTTTGCCGTGCGAGACAACACCCGCTACTGCTGCAACTATATGCCTGACAGTGGGAAATTGCTTCTGGCTGTCCCTCGTCACATACGCTCCGTTATGTGCGCGAACTTCCATGGTGACCCTGAAAGCGCCCACGCCAGCGTCCTAAAAATCTTCCCAAGTCTGCGTCAACGATATTACTTCCGTGGTAGGTATCGGCTTGTCCAGCAGTACGTTCGATCATGCACCGCCTGTCAACAAAGCAAAACTCTCCCACTGCGCCCTACTGGCCAACTACAGCCGCTACCGTGTCCTGCTCGACCATTCGACCGCGTAGGCATCGACCTCTATGACCCGCTCCCATAGAGCGGATGTGAAAACCGCTGGATTATTGTTGGCGTCGATCACATGACGCGCTACGCCGAGACCGCGGCTCTTCCCACCGCAACCGCGCGCGACGTTGCGATATTCAACTTGCTCTTCGCTCCTCATTCCTTCCCATTGAACGCAAACTGTATTTTCTACATAAATCTCTCAAAATCTGTATACAGTCGTTGCCTATGCCGTTTGCTTCCAGAATATCCCACAATATGTAGCGGTTTACGTTGTCATACGATCCGGTAATGTTAAAAAAGCCACATATAACGGTCTCATTTCATCTCTGGTTATTTCAATACCCTGAGCACGGCCGCTCGATGAAACGCACGAGGTGCGGCCTGCCACGTCGCCCGAAACCGGTGTGAGGCGCCTAGTTCACCGCGCCACCGCAGCGGCGCCACTGCTGCGGGACAGGCGCGCGGGTGGGATTGTTTCTTTGGCGCAGTCCGCATGCTTTGCGCAGCGGTCGCCCTTCGCGTTTACATTTTATTGACGCGAAAGTTGTGCTTTTTGTTTCCAAAATATTAAATAAAATATCAACGCTGCCTGCAAGGATATCATATACCCAGGAATCGGTATTAAGCCACTAATAGGCTCACACACACACTAAACATTTTAACACCCTTAAGGGTGTAAATCAGTTTGTCGCCAGGCGGACATCCTAAGGGTGCTGTTTCCTACACCCTACAGTTGGGGTGCTATTAAAGCAACCTAAAAGGGTGTCCAGCAAAAATTATGAAGGGTGTTAGGGTGTTAGTTCTCATTAACGCCCATTTTCATACGTGTTGAAAGGGTGTACACCCTTTTATTTCTACAGTATACAGAAGTCAGGCTCAGCTGTACATGCCTTGAATTACGACTATATAGAGCGATCCACGCATAACTCGTGTGTGCGAGAAGGTTCAAGGTCAGCTACCAAACACGGCGTCTGATAGCCAAGCTTGAAGCTTCGATAAGTATGCACAACATTTATACATGTGGATCATAGTATTAGTAATTCAGGGCCAAACCTGTCTTCACTGCACAAATGCAACCTAGCAAATTATAACTTCTTAGCGTGTATATCTACATCAGTGGTTATTACGATTTTCATATCCATATACAATGTAATACAGACCAGCAAGACATATATGATACTGCATTTTCAAGGAAAGTAAGTATTGTAATGAAGAAGACAAGACGACGACGAAGCAGTCAGCAAGCAAGCCACAGTGTTGGTGCTAACCACGCGCCCCGAGCTTGCGCTTGCCCGGATTTTGGACTGCTGGTCGCCTCGCCGCTTCTTGACGTTCGCCTGACGTTTCTCGCATTCATTGACGTCTACACGTGAATAAATCACGTTGCATTTGGTGGAGGCTGCGTGGGTCCCCTGAACCAACCTGGAACTCCGCTCCCGGACGCTCCCTTCGGTTCCTGCACCCATGATGGTCAACGACACCTCGACTCAGACTGACCCTTCGGCAGCGCCTGCCTCCTGCAGCGCCGTGTACCGTGAGCGGGATCCGCCCATTTTCAACGGCTCAGGTGACTCCGATGTTGAAGACTGGTTGTCGACATACGAACGGGTCAGCGCCAGTAACAAATGGAACGATTCATCGAAGTTGAGTCACGTCACGTTTTATCTCGCGGACATCGCGCAACTGTGGTATCGCAACCACGAGACCGACATACCCACTTGGTCCGTTTTTAAGACTTCCCTTTCGGACGTCTTTGGTCGGCCTACGGCCCGCAAGCTTCGCGCAGAGCAGCGCTTGCGTGAACGTGCGCAACATCCAGGGGAGAATTACACGGGCTACATCGAGGATGTGCTGAATCTCTGCAACCGCGTCAACCCTACCATGCCAGAGGGCGAGAAAATCAAGCACATACTGAAGGGCATCGAGGACGACGCTTTTCAGATGCTGCTCGCGAGAAACCCCACCACGGTCGCGGCACTCGTCTCCTTGTGTCAAAGCTTTGACGAGTTGCGTAGGCAGCGCACGATCGCTCGCCAAGCCCTCATGACGCCAGACACACTATCGAGCTTGCAGCTAGCTGCCCACTCTACCGATCAACAGCCGCTGCTCTCGACCATCAAGGACTTTATCCGGGAAGAGGTCGCGCGTCAGCTTTCATTATTGCCTCTCACGCACGAGCCTTCGCAGTCTTTGGCTCCGGACCTTCAACACGTCATTCGGACACAGGTTGCTGAGGCCCTCCCGCCTGTGACTCACCCACCACCCGTCACTGCGCCACTTACCTACGCTTCCGTCGCGGCTCGGCCCCCTCAACATCCTGCGCCGTATGCTCGACCTGCGATGCCGACCCATGCCTGGCCGACGACCGCGAATGCTGCGCCACTCGCCTTCGCGAGACCTTCGGCTCCGTTCCTCCGCCGCCCCGACGCGTGGCGAACGCCAGACAATAGGCCCATCTGCTTCGCCTGTGGTGTCGCTGGACACGTCGCCCGCCACTGTCGCCGATGTCCACCTTCGCCATTTGACGTCATGGGCAGGCCTGTTCCTTCGTCTGCCCGGTCGCCACCAAGGTACGTCCCTGACGATCAGCCAGCCTATGCTAACCGCCGGTCCCTATCTCCGCGACGACGCTCCCTCTCACCCATGCGTCGCCGACCTCCTACTGAGGAGGGAAACTGATCGCTGCAGTTCCGGAGGCAAGAGCTGCATGCGCGTCGAACTGCCCAAGGCCTCCATCTATTTCGCCGCAAAACATTATCGACGTCGACGTTGAAGGAACCGCCGCATTAGCGCTTATTGACACGGGGGCCGCTGTTTCGGTTATCTGCGAAAACCTATGCCGCAAGATCAAAAAAGTGACCACGTCGCTCTCGGGACTAATGCTCCGCACTGCCAGCTCACAGTGCATTGCGCCTTCAGCTGTTTGCACCGCACGTGTCGCTATTCAAGGTGAACTTTATGTCATCGAGTTTTTCGTGCTGCCGTCATGTTCCCACGACGTTATTCTCGGATGGGACTTCCTTTCACGTCATCGCGCCGTCATCGACTGCTCCCGTGCAGAAGTGGCCCTTACGCCATTGCCAACCTCTCTTTCGGTGGATAATCATCCCGACGCTTACAAACTTGTCGTTGCTGCGGACACAGATATTGCCCCTGAAACGTCGACCCTTGTGCCTCTGTCCTGCACGGCCGCCCCTGACGGAACTGTTCTGTTTGCCCCATCGGAGGTACTTCTCCGCCGTCGCGGCCTACGACTGCCGTTTGCTGTACTTACGGTTGAATCGGGTGCTACTACTATGTTAGTTTCCAACTGGCTCCCATCCTCCGTTACATTACTTCGTGGAGAATCTTTGGGTCACATTCAAGGTGCCGATCTCCTGCGCTCCCTCGAGTTTGCAGAGGACCAACCCCACCTTCAACTGAATGCCATGACATCACCTGTTCCCAAACCTTCGGGTCCAGACAGTTTCCACCCTTCTATTGCTGCCGATCTACCGTCAACACAACGCAGCGAACTCCTGGCCCTTCTTCGAGACTTCCGCTCCTCCTTCGATTGCGCTCAACCATCGTTAGGTCGTACAACAAGCGTCACGCACCACATTGACACCGGTTCCCATGCGCCCTTACGCCAACGACCCTACCGAGTTTCAGCGGCAGAACGGCGTATTATCAATGAACAAGTGGATGATATGCTTACGCGTGGTGTCATTCAGCCATCCCAGAGCCCCTGGTCCTCTCCTGTTGTACTTGTGCGCAAAAAGGATGGCTCTATCAGATTCTGTGTTGACTACCGCCGCCTCAATAAGATAACTCGGAAGGATGTATACCCGTTGCCCCGCATCGATGATGCTCTCGATTGTTTGCAAGGGGCAGAATATTTCTCGTCACTGGATTTGCGCTCGGGTTACTGGCAAGTTCCAATGGCCGACCCTGACCGACCTAAGACGGCTTTTGTCACTACTGACGGACTGTATGAGTTTAACGTGATGCCGTTCGGATTGTGCAACGCCCCAGCTACTTTCGAACGGATGATGGATAACATCCTTCGGGGCTACAAGTGGAATACCTGCCTCTGCTACCTTGACGACATCGTCGTTTTTTCTCGCGATTTTCCAACTCACCTTGTTCGTCTTCGTGCGATTCTCACGTGCCTCACCTCTGCTGGCCTTCAACTTAACATAAAGAAGTGCCACTTTGCTGCACGCCAGTTGACGATACTAGGCCACGTCGTCTGCAAGGAGGGAGTTCTTCCGGACCCCGCGAAGCTCCGTGCCGTAGCCGAATATCCCAAGCCCAATTCCTTGAAAACACTTAGAAGTTTCATTGGGCTGTGCTCGTATTTTCGTCGATTTGTGCGCGACTTTGCTACCATCATCGCGCCTCTTACCAACCTTCTGACCGCCTCTAACGGCCTGTCTGCTTGGTCAACAGAATGCGACGAATCTTTTCGAACGCTACGGCGCTTACTAACGTCGCCACCAATACTCCGTCACTTTGACCCTAATGCGCCTACAGAGATCCATACTGACGCCAGTGGTGTTGGCCTTGGGGCGGTATTGGCTCAAAAAACACCAGGATACCAAGAATACGTCGTTGCCTACGCGAGTCGAACGCTCAAGAAGGCCGAGTGTAACTATTCTGTCACCGAGAAAGAGTGCCTCGCTATAATTTGGGCTTTGGCTAAGTTTCGTCCGTACCTTTATGGCCGCCCTTTCGACGTCGTCACGGACCATCATGCTCTATGCTGGCTCTCGTCGCTGAAAGATCCCTCGGGACGCCTCGGTCGTTGGGCGCTTCGCCTGCAAGATTACGACATCCGTGATGTGTACCGATCCGGCCGCAAACACTCGGACGCTGATGCACTGTCCCGCTCGCCGCTAGCGTCTGCCACGGCGTCTCCGTCAGCCTCTTCGGCTCCCTTGTCGCCTATTGACTTTACAGACATGTCGTCGGAGCAACGCAAGGATGCGTGGATTTGTCAACTCCTTGACTTTCTCACTGACCCATCCACTTATCCCGCCTCAAGAACTCTGCGTCGCCAAGCCGCCCATTTCACTATTCGCGACGATCTCCTTTATCGCCGGAATTACGCACCTGATGGCCGGAGGTGGCTTCTAGTGGTACCTCGCCACATGCGCACGGACATATGCGCTGCTTTCCACACTGACCCACAAAGCGCTCACGCCGGCGTTCTCAAGACCTACAATCGCCTGCGGCAGCGATTCTACTGGCGCGGAATGTATGCATTTGTGTGCAAGTACATACGTGCTTGCACTGCCTGTCAGCGGCGCAAGACTCCAGCTCAGCGCCCGGCCGGTACACTTCAGCCTCTCCCTTGCCCGGCCCGTCCATTCGACCGCGTCGGTATCGACTTATACGGCCCGCTTCCCTCGACCACCTCTGGGAATAGGTGGATAATTGTCGGCGTGGACCACCTCACGCGTTACGCCGAGACTGCAGCTTTGCCTACAGCCACGGCAAGAGACGTTGCGTTTTTCATCTTACGCAACTTCGTACTGCGCCACGGTGCTCCCCGTGAGCTTTTAAGCGACAGGGGACGTGTTTTCCTGTCTGATGCTATTGAAGCCTTGCTCGTTCAGTGTAACATCGTTCATCGCATGACCAGTGCATATCATCCGCAAACTAATGGCCTCACTGAGCGCTTTAATCGCACTCTGGGGGATATGCTGACGATGTACACGGCTTCAGACCATACAAATTGGGACACCGTCCTTCCATTCATCACATATGCGTACAACACAGCTACGCACGCGACTACAGGATTCTCGCCGTTCTTCCTCTTGTACGGACGTGAGCCATCATGCACGCTGGACACTATGCTTCCCTACACACCTGACTCCACTGAGTACACTGCAATTTCTGATGTCGCCAAGTACGTCGAAGATTGTCGTCAATTGGCCCGTTCATTGACAACCGAGAACCAAGGTCACCAGAAGCTCAGGCACGACACCGACCGATCTCTCACTACTTTCGCGACCGGTGCCCTAGTTGGGCTTTGGATTCCTCCGAGTACGCCTGGCCTTTCGTCTAAATTATTGGCCCGATATCATGGGCCCTACCGCATCCTCGCTCGGACATCTCCAGTCAATTATGACGTTGAGCCTTTGACACCGTCTCAAGACTTACGCCGTCGTGGTCGAGAAATCGTTCACGTGAGTCGCCTCAAGCCCTATTATGACCCCTCTATACTGTCAACGCCTTAAGTCGCCAGGATGGCTACGCTACTTCCCGGGGGCCAATGTAATGAAGAAGACAAGACGACGACGAAGCAGTCAGCAAGCAAGCCACAGTGTTGGTGCTAACCACGCGCCCCGAGCTTGCGCTTGCCCGGATTTTGGACTGCTGGTCGCCTCGCCGCTTCTTGACGTTCGCCTGACGTTTCTCGCATTCATTGACGTCTACACGTGAATAAATCACGTTGCAGTATATTTATTCCATGCTAGAATACATAACTACATAATACATAAATAACAACCTAAAATGTGCAATCACCAAATACATTTGTAAGTACACGAAAATTTACATTTCCCACAAAAGGTTGTTCTTTTACATATAACTGATCAAATGTGTCCTATATACAGGGTGTTTTAGTTAACTTGGGAGAAACTTTAAAGATATGCAAATTCTCCGTAGGTAGACAGAACCAAGGTGATGTTGTTTGCCGTCGCTTGGGGATACTCAGACTATTTTTTGTATTCCGCCTAATTAGATAATAAGACCTAATTATTTATTCAACTTCTCAATTATTATAATTAGATGACAAGTGTCAATTAGACAATTGTATAGAGCAACACGAGAAACTCCCGATACAGCTTTCTGTTGCTCAATACGTGCAACACAAGTGTTTTTCCGAGCGTGAAACATGACCGCGAATACACGTAAAGTGCCTCGAGTGGCCAGTCGCACGACAATTTTGCGTATATTCACTGGCTTTCACGCTCGGGAAAACTATTTTATGTTGCACGTATTGAGCAACAGAAAGCTGTATTGGAGTTTCTCATGTTGCTCTACAATTTACTCATTGACACTTTGCATCTGATTAAAATAATTGAGAAGTTGAATAAATAATTAAGTCTAATTATCTAATTAGGCGGAATACAAAAAATAGTCTGAGTATCTCCGAGCGACGGCAAACAACATTACCTTTGTTCTGTCCAGCTACGTAGCATTTGTATATATATTTAAAGTTTGGCTTAAGTTAAGTGAAACAACCCGTATGTATGATAACACCAGGGTCCTTCAATGCTTTCTTCTGGTCATGAAACTCCCGCGGAAGTTTCATATAGGGACAAAAGCTGCCACCAGAGGCGCCGCCGTGAGTAGAAGGGCACCGATCTGCCGCGCTTGGAAGGGCAGTCGCGCGTTTGGGTGGATGTTATTTGCCACGAAAAACACCTCGCCCACATTTTTATTTCACGGTGTCCGCTAACTGAACATAGCAGTGCTTATTATTGACCAAATAAGATAGCATTCGAGTTGTTTATTACTTCAAGTCATTGATTGTTAGCAATGGTTCACCCAAGGCTGCCCTTCAAGTGTTGAAATTTCGCTTGTGCTCATATCTATACCTACGTTTCTTGATTCCTGTGTAGGTGATTAAAATCTTGCTTAAATTATACAGTGCGCCATGACTAAGCCTAGCTGACCCACAGATTAACGTTGCTTGCGCAAGAAGTTGTGGTGCGCCCTACTGCGCGCTGGCGGTCCGCAGCGCTTATTCTCCTATTAATTGCCTGTTTATTCTGGGGTATCGCGAAGCTGCCAATGGGAATTTCGCGCGCGGACCAGGCACCTCTGAATAAAGTCATCTTGGCACTAATTGCAGCAGCAGCTGTGAACTGCACATGCTAGATATAGGCAATATGTGTGGTTTCTAAGCGAAAGTACTTGCATTTACGCATGCAAATTTAAACATGATCAGTTTAAAACTGCGCGAGTGTATTTTTTTTCATCCATTCACATTTAATATCGCAGTGACCATCAGTTCAAGCTTGGCGTTTCACTTAGTCGCCAGAAAACACCACCCGAGTCTTTTTATAAAAATACCAGCGCAGATTGAAACCTGCTCGGAGGTTCCATCGTCACCAGGTCATTCAAGACTACATTTACCGATCAAACTGAATAACTATCTTATTTTATTATTTCTTGCATGTTTCTCTTTTTTTTGTCTTTATACTCAGTTTTCTTAATCCAACTAGAGCCTAATTTTTTCTAATATTTTTTCTGCCTAACAGAAAACAAGTTTGCGCAGCTATTGTGGATAGCATTTTGACTTGTGCTAACCACGCTACCCCTTGCAGGACAGTGTCTACTTAGTAAAAGGGCAGAATGGAGGGCATGGCCCTATTGCAAAACCCAGTATCCAGTACCCAGTGCCATGCCTGATTATAGGCCCAGTGTCACGCGCCGGATGCTGGGACGCTGGCAAGGCGCGGCATACTGGGAGGCGCTGGGCGCGGGGTACCGGTGTGAAATGCAGCTCTAGAGCGAGAAATACGTGGTTCCTGGCTACCTCACATATTTTTTCAAATACAAAAAGGAACAGAGAGCGCTGTAATGCAATAAAAAAAGAAAACAAAGTAAAAAACAAAAAGAAAGCCCCTGGAATTCGAACCTCCGACCTACACACCCCAAGTCCAGTATCTTACCACTACGCCATGCCGATTCGTTTTTTTTTTTGAACATGGTATTTATTACAATGAATGAAGTGTTGTATTTACAGGAACTATTTACAATAATATGAGCACTAGGTGGACATAACTAATAAAACGTCAACAAGCAGTCCATATGAAGATAAC
Source organism: Dermacentor silvarum (assembly GCF_013339745.2). Classification (NCBI taxonomy): domain Eukaryota; kingdom Metazoa; phylum Arthropoda; class Arachnida; order Ixodida; family Ixodidae; genus Dermacentor; species Dermacentor silvarum. The sequence continues at coordinate 44,503,761 of NC_051156.1, forward strand.
GTCACACACAGCAACACCGTCCTTCACAGCAAAAACTTGTAAGGGGAAGTTAAACACCTAATCAAAAGTGGATACCAAGCAGGCTGACATTCTTCTTGGTCGTAAATGTCTTTTAAGTGTATGATCATCTGAACGAAATGTGATCTCGAGGAAATTGTTTTTTCTGCATTTCGGTCTTGCATACGAGATTTCCATAGACTATGAAGGCCTATCAGTAGAAACATATCGAATGGAACATCTTCATACGGTGCAACAAGATATCGGATACTGTGAGAATTTAGATCAAAATATTTTTGCAAATTTCTATGGATAACATCCCAAAATAAAATGGCACCTTTACAAACAATAAAACAGTGTTCAATGGTTTCAGGCACATCACATAGGCGACAGTTAACAGACGAAACAAAAATATTCTTTTTATGCAGCCATGTTTTAACGGGAAATGTTTCAGTGTGTAATTTATAAAAAAAAGGTTTTTGTAGAAGGTGGAACTGGCATCTTGCGCACTCTCGCAAGCACATCATGTCCAGGTAATGTGATGTATACGGATCGATAAAACGGCGGAGGGAACAACATCGATATTAAATCTTTGTAAAGATTTTTTCGTGACACAGTAAACAAATAATCTTTAGAAAATCGAACAGTCAGAAAAGAAATAGAAAAATAAACCTCACGTATAAACCACCATAAACAAGGTCTAGAAATTAAATCTGAGGACACCACCAATTCTGGCAGGACATGAACCAGGTTAACCTGCATGAAAGCTCGTAATACCGGATGAGAGCTATCCCGACGCCACGCCGATTCGTGATTTCCGACTCATAATTTGCGAGGTCAACACGCAGACTCGGCTGCCGTTTTCCACAGACTTCTTGCACACACATAGTAGATGCGCTATCATCCCGCAAGTAATACTTACGCCTCTCTCAGAACGAAAAAGTTGTCCGTATTGTATAGTACGCCTGGAAGTGCTGCGCCACTGATTTGTTTTGCGATTGGTATATTAACTCCGTAAAAAGCCTGAAATGAACCGCCGACCCGGGACGCTGTACGGGCTCCTACTGCCAATTTTGACAGCCGTTTCTTGTTCTTCGCGCAAGTGTAATGCAACATTTCCATAGCTCGACAATGTATTTCGATCGACACGTATGTGTAGTCACAGATCTCCGTCAGAGAAGCGGTCGATTAATGCGGCTGGCAGCCTTCAGCGACAACACATATACGTATGTTTATAACGCGTCATATCGGCATTCATCACTTGTGCTGACACTGCGGAACCAAAAGAATGGTTTGTTTAAAAACACCGATGGGAAAGCTAAACTACAGAGTGATTTATCCTCGTTAGACTTCTTGATTCCTCAGCCCAGACGGGCCCATAGAGTGTAGACGGACTCAGCGGGTACGGTAGGCCTAACCATCGGTGGAAGTGAACGATCTCGACGCGGGTACCTGATGAATGCGAAAATGTTTGTATTTGAGTATTAGAACCTTTTAACTATTATTTTTAGTACATTATAGAAAGTGGAAGCGCATGAATGGCCTCAGCTTTGTTGTCGGTGCGATAATATCAATCAGTGGCAGGCTTCCTGTGGTCCGTTCGAACGCGTCTGAACGGCTGCTGGGTTTCGTGTCGACTGCACAACACTGCGACAACTGGCAGTCATCGCTTGGGTACAAACTACCGGAAAACGAGGCGTTAATTATCTGCGTTTGACTAATTTCGTTCACGAATACATGCTATCCGCACAGTCAAAAGGGAAATGCACAAAGCGAAAGTGATTTTCAGTGTCGCATAAATGCATGGGCAGCTCTTGCACCTTTATTCCAAGCTGCAACACCGCCGACACTAAACAGACATTTATGACCCCAAATTATAGCGCTATTGAGAACAGGAGTCTGTTTTTTGCACAGGACATGCCCATAAAATTTATCACGCATATAATATTCAACAGCGCCTATACTCCGGCAGTGTGGCACAAACGAAACCAGCGCAGTTTCCAGTACGAGCCAGCGAACTCCAGTGACAACCAGCGCGTGTACAGCGCACACCAGTGCGTACCAGTGTCATAGCAGTGAAACCAGCGTCTCGTCCAGTGTGACCCAGCTCTTATCCAGCGATCTCACCAGTGTCGCAGTGACTCCCAGTTACTCCCAGCGTGCACCAGCGTCGCCAGTGCCACCAAGTGTCGAAATACGCGCTGGTTTCACACTGGAAGGCACTGGAAGACGCTGGTTTTTGCAATAGGGGGTATACGATTATTAGGGAGTAATTACTAGCAAGCGTCAAGAATGCAAAAGTGTCGCAAGCACTAGTGCACATATGGTTGCAATTAAGATTGCGTTTGATAGACTGGCAGAAAAGTTGGTGGATAGAGGAAATAAGACAAAACACCTGGAAAAATAATTTGTCACTGCTTTCCTCTCTCCTGTGGCTGGACAGGATGAACGAGCAACAGTACGAAATAGTCTGTTCCTGTCGCGTGCAAGAAAATGCAAACGACTCTTTATAAAACAAAGTGCACAACTTCAGCCGTAGTGCGTACAAAATGTGTTGCGCAGCCAACACTGGGCGAGGAAGTACGGTCGTCTGGCAGGATGTCTTCAACAATGTTTATGTAGACATTCGGACAGGTTATATTGTCCACGGTGCACACTTCTAGGTGCTCGTCCACAATTTGCAGAAGGCATATCAGCTGGTCTGATGGCGCTTGCAAAAATCCCCTAGTCTTTATTTCGGCCAGTGCACTTGGCTTTCGGGAGGTGCTCCTCAGTGTTTGGAGGCAGTCCTTGCAGCTTATTTTAGCAAACTTTCTTGCAATCTAGCCACCAAGGTAGTCCAAAATGCAGTCCTTCGTTGACTCCGGCCGATTGATATCTTGCATGCACTCAGCCGGCTCCAGTAGTATATCGTCCAAAAGAACTGCCAGGGTATCAATCTGAAACAAAAATATCTTGCTCTATCACTCAGTGAATGACATGAGCGAAATTTTAAACACCATAAAGCATAATAGATCTTCACTGCATATAAAACGAGACGTGTATGTCATTAGCATCAAATGGCTAGTTAATCATTATCACATTTCTATACAGTGCACAGCTACTCTGCAAGTTGTTTTGGTGTGTGTTATTAAAAAGTTTACCTGGTTAGCAGTAGTTTCTTTATGCTGAAAGAGCTCTTGCATTTTTAAGAGTAGGCGTGGCCCATCTTCAGTTTAGTCAGCGCTGTCACTTTTTCGTTTGGATCACGCAGCAAAAAGTAAGCACGTTCATTGCAAATGCCGCACTTCAAGTAAACCTCTGAAACACAGACACTGTGACGGTATATGTATATATATATATATATATATATTATATATATATATATATATATATATATATATATATATATAAACATCAGGAATGGGGGCTTACCGCACTGAATTCGTGGACTTCATATTTGCCTTCATGATGCACTGATCTATACTGAGCTTCTAGCGGCCCAATAGCTTCTGTATGGTTTCTCCCATGCCACGATTTTCATTTGCCTGCGCCTCCGCTTTTGCAAGCTTCCGCTGACACGAAAGAAGTTGGTACTTCACACTGCGAAGTTGGGCCTTCACCCTTTGTAGCTCTGAGGCAAAGCAAACGGCGTGCTCTGTTAGCCACTCTGCATCAGCACCGCCAAGGCGATTCACAGTTCGTACTTCATCTGCAAAGAGTGACCAAGAATGAATTTCATTGTGAAAGTGATGCCAGTTTGCCTGCGTAGTGAGCAAGTAGCATACTCCAAAGGTGTGTACCACACTTACCGTGAATTTCTTCTTCGACTGCATCGGCGACGTCTGCAGTTGCGACGGCCGCAACTTCGGCTGCAGCGCAGTTTGAAGATACCTCTCGCAGCCTTTTTGCAGGTGGGCGCCGTGTCAACGCGCGCGAATGTTCTTTGGGCTTCAACAAGTGCACAGGTACGCCTTGGAAAATCCTCGAAATAGCGTCTTCTACCAGTTTGGGTCGATCGCGTGGCAGTGACACAACGTATCCTTTCACTGTACACACGTCCGCACGAATAATGTCTCCGACATCAAAATGTTTTTCGCACACGCGAAAGTACTTCGATTCAAAGGAGAACCCGACAGTCTCTTGTCGCAGGATTGCTCGCTTCCACCTGTCGCGTAGTTGCGGGTTGGCTGGTAAACAGAATAAGGAGACTTTTTCGTCGACGCCCTTGTACCGGAGCGGCAGCCTGGCGCAGAGCAAGTGTTAGGCATCACTGATATGGTGAATTACGAAGTGTCGATGTAAATTCATCGAGAGACACGTTCAGACGAAACAAAAAACAACCATGCAGAACAGCACGCCGCGCCGACACTCCGCTTTCCGGTGGCAGCGGCCGCCTTCCCCGTCGCCCTTCTAGCGACGCCAGATCCGCGGAGCCGCGACTGCGGGCGCTATATGAAGCTCTTCCATAGCGTTACGCGGGAGTTTCATGACCAGGAGAAAAGTATTGAAGGACCCTGATAACACTAAAACAGCCCGAGTTGGGTGCCAATTAAAGGAATAAATTTTCTATATTAAATTTCAGGTAGAAAAATTCTAGTTTTTGTGGCCTTGAAAAAAATATATATTGCAACGGTCAATTAGGGAAGTACATGAAATGCAGAGCAAGCACACAAGAAACACACCTGTTATTTTGTACACCAATGTCATGGCAAGTCATTGTGAAAAGTTCATTTGGAAAGTCGATATAAAGCTTGACTGGCCAACATTTTTTATATATTGAAACAAAGTATGTTCCACACATGAACTTGCTTTAAATAAGGTTTGATCCAGGAGCATCATGATGAATTCTCGCACCTCAACAAGGTTCCTTGAGCGAGAAAAAAATTTTTCCCACCTAAATGATTTTTTCGTAAAATGTAAATAGTGTTCTCTGAGCTAAAGATGCTGTGTTGCAGATTTCCCATTTACAATTCTGGTTTCTTTAAATTTTTGTAATGCGAAGGCACTGCGTGGTCTGTTATAAAACATGTTGCTTGAAAAAGGGTTTTTTTTTCTACTCCAAGACAAACGCCTAAATATGCCACATTTATTCCATATTGAAGTCAGCACTAGAAGTCACTGACTATTGTACTGGCGTTAAAGCGTTTCAGGCAGATGTAACTCAAGTAATCGACTGCTTCTCGCAAAATTTTATTCTTTTAAACCTTCACAAAACAAAAGTGACATGTATTAAAAACCCCCATAAGACAGTTCATTTAACCCAAGCACTGTACTTACACTCATCCCATTGTTACCCATGTGATTGCGAAGCCATGCAAATAGAGCGAACAGTTCAGTATCTGGGTATCTACTTCGACCAACATCTCACTTGAAACGAGCACATCGTTAACCTCTCTAGAAAGACTAGGGCCATTGCTGCCATGTTGTATCACCCTCGGGGGAAATCTCCGCTTCACCTTAGACAAGTAATCTATACAGCATTAATGGAACTTGTTTTAAAATACGGTAATACATTATATGGCAACTATTCCGAATATAAGAAGCAAGCATTAAATGTCATACTGAAACGAATCGTGAACAGTATATCTTACGGTACCAAATTACACTCGGTTGACATGAAGGAGAAATACGATGAGTTAGGTATCCTACAGATTCGTCAGCTGTTTTATGTTGTTGTGTTGACGCGGTATTATTATTCAAATCAATATAAAACTCCTGTAAAGAAGACGTTTCATTGAGGAAAACAGAACGTTTTGTTAAATCACGGGTCTATCGTAATTATGGTAAAAAGATGCGCAATTACTATGTACCAGATATGTTTAATGAAATTCCTGATGATCTATGTCTTGCAAGCAACAAGAGAAAATAATGACTATTTTAAGACATTGGTGCGTAAATATATTGCCTTGCGTATAGTTTCACTTGTTTTGTATGTGTTATTTTTGTGCTGTCAAATTTATTGGCAATGTCGTGTATAACATGAAATGCATGTATATGAAGTTATTTTATAGAAGATTCTCCACCTGCTGGCTGACCAGCCAACAAGCACCACATGCATAGGCCGGTCAGAATTTATGTATGTATATGCTGTATTGACAAACAAAGTTTAAAAACTTTGAAACTTTATTACTGTTTAGGTGCGAAGTGACGTATCCAATGGGACTTTATAAAAACAAACCACTGTTCATTAGGGTACTCTACTGGCCACATGCGGATGAAGTTAATATAGATTGCCAATTTCTAAATGATTTGTACTTTGTGCGATAATGGAAGATTAGGGCTTGTAGCACGTGAGTACATAAATGAGCAAATAATGTTTATTAAATCAGCCATACTCTCGTTGCTGAATGAAGCTTCATATGTGTGAGTTCACATTGTTTAAACACAGGCCATCATGCATCAGCCAGTCATGCATAAATAAATGTTAAACATCACGCTTAGTATTCTCCAACAAGAAATGAATGTATCAAGCTGTAAAAGTATTAAACAGCATATATTAGTTCATTCAAATTAGAATAAAGTGTATACATTTGAGCTGCAAAATTGTAATTTATGCAGGAAATCACCTTTAGCTTTCATAACAGCGAGAATACTGTTCAGGGTTAACCTCAAGGAACAGGGACTCCATTGTCTGAGCATCTTGACCATAAGTGCAGGAGATGGCTGTGCTGGAATCCTGCTTCCGGCATTAGCAAAATAACAGAATCGTGAGAGTTGACTCTACATTTCATTACGACCCTATATACACTACGGGGAATATGATAAGGCAACAAGCTTCTGAAAACAACACTCCTAATTATTGTGACCGAACACCACAAAGCACAGTTTAATTGGGCATCACAAATGAAACGTAGGCAAAATTTCCAGTTTTCAAATTTAGAAACCGCAATCACTAAGTCATCGTGAATACAAAATGGCATAGAATCAAAAATAAATATACAGTAGCCTTTTCACCATGGAAAAATAAGGGCATAAAATGTAAAGACGCTACCAACGACATCTCTCAGCAATGGGCATTTCTCCAGCAGCATGGATGTGACCACAATATAAAACTCACAATATAAAATCTGCAATGTAGTTGTGCATTACACTTCAGAAGCACTGCAGCAGAAGGCTTCATGGGAGAAGACACAATAAGACTGCTATGCTCAAGGCATAAGAAAATAATTGTTTTTAACGCAACATCTGTACACTACGAGACGATGAGCACTATTGTACAGAGAGAGTGCACAACAGACAAAAATGAAGAAACCCCCAACTGCATTCTCACCTGCCCTGCATTACAGAAGCAAAGCAGTACTTGGATCCAGCCCAACAGTGTCCAACTCTCCACTGCAGTCTATAAGGCTTTTTGTGTATACTTAATTATTTTTATTTATTGTTGTGTATTTCTTTACTGACTAAGAATCAGTGTTTCAGCACATTTCAAGGAAAATATAGGACGTTCTGTCAACTAGTTTTTGCCCTTGTTCCAATGTGTTAGCTCGGCAATACGCTGACAAGTACTATTCCCTTATTTATACTTACAATCCTTCCTGATGCTCCGAATTTCTACTTCGTGCATTGAACAGTGACGTATGTCCTTCTACTCAGTTTATGTTGGCTTCCTACAACTTAGGTGGTCTTTCATATTGTAACGGCTCAACTAGAGCCTAAAATTTTCTTCTGTCTCCTAAAAGCACCATCTTTATTGGATAACATATCCTACGTTTCCCCCTCACTGTGGGGGAGTTTATTTTAATGCTGAACTATTTACTAGACTGCAGTGCCACAACAATTTCTCATCCTGTGTTGCCACTACATGCATCAGTCACAATGGCTGCAAATTCGCTCCCCGCCCCACCCTCTCTGATTCAAGGTCACTCTCGCTCCTAAATGTACAATTTGCCATCTGAAGAATATCCAAAAGCATTGCATCCACGTGAAAAGTGCTCCTGTTAATCTTTTTTTTCTCTTCTCCTGTAACGGCTGTGTTAAATCAAACATGCTTGCGATTTTCAAGAGCAGCTCAGTAAACGAAATAGGCACATGGTTTGCTGAAAAGAGGTTTTCAACTACCACAAGAAGCCAGTTTCTTGCAATTTCTTGCATGCCCTTGCAGTCGAGATAGCAATTAAGCACATTTTGATTTTGATACTGTTTTCCAAACAATAAGAACAGCCGAAATTTTAAGGTTGTGATAATTATGTGGGAATTAAAGGTAGAGGAGTTTGATACAAAGAGCAAATAAGAAGCGCATTGAAGAGGGTAAACAAATATTCCTTTCCCACAAAGAAATTGGTAGGAGGAGGGTAATTTGAAAGGAGCACTGAATACACAATACAGAATATGATGCTGAAATGCCCCAATCTGTGAATATCGTTGCACAAAAGAAAAACTTCATTATGAAAGGCAATGATTAAATTGCAAGTATATACTTCGGAATACCAGTCATATCTGCAATGTGCACTGTACCATCCGCAATATCTAAAAACTGCACACACACAACTGCACAAAATATCAACCTAAGGCTGCCAAAGGAGCCTCGCAATATTAAATGGAAACTTGGTTCAGAATATTAGACTAAACGCCTATATCTACTTACAATATTGTCTTGTCTGAAGGCAAACATAAGTATCTTGCCTCTGATGTATTTCTGATGGAGAGCACAAAGGCTGGGAATTGTGAGGCTGTCATCTGGATGACCTGCAAGAAATGACATTTTAAGTTCCACATAAAAAATGCTACCAGAACGAGGGACAAGATCACTGGCAATAAAGCTGATTTTGGTTTGCAAGAGAAAAATCAAAGTATGGACTCGGTACTGCTTACTGAGAAAAAAAACAAAAACAAAAGAAGCCTCATACCACAGATGTTGCAGTGAAAGTTCATTGCATTGAAATTTCCACACACACATATACGCTTGCCTGCTCATACACTGTTGCCAGTGCTGTGCCAGCGGTATTTCCATTGTTTAATATTTCTTTTAGTGCTCTCTAAGTTTATTACCAGCTATGAAAGTGGCTGCAAGATTTCTTAAGTTGAATGTAATGAGTTGCAATCTATTGAAAATCTATACTCGATCACACTACTGACTTGCACTACTATGCTGGCTATAAATAGTGTGAATGAAACAAATTTGAATAATTATTGTGTTTCGTTGCCAATTCTAGCCAAACAGCACCATAGAGTCATACAATTCAGTGGGAACTCCGTGGTAAATGCAAGAGGAAGGCGTTAGAATGTCGCAACTCCTTGCAGGGCTCAAATTCATTATTTAAGCCATGTTCACCACATTGCAAAGTGTTGTTCAAAAAGTCACTTTACTCAAGTCCTGCCCTTTCGAGGAGCGAAATCTTACACACACAGCTGCACCACATGACTCGGTTTCAACAATTTACACACACATACGCTTTTTTCGCACTTTGACACTCCTACTGATAAAGCATAAAAAATATTATGGGACTCACTGCAAGTTTCTCAATCTAAACCTCCAGCTCAATCAAACACATTCTCGAGTGCCAGGGCATGCCTTATAAATTCAATTTTGACGAATTGTAATTTGGCTATAGGGCACAATTTTCGAAGACCATGCGAACCACCCAGAGAGACCTAAAGCACTTCATATCTTGAAATTAAGAGTTGCTGAAACCAATTGCTATATACGCGGAACATCGAAATAACCAGCTATTCACAATTTAAGCAGTTGTCTCCTTGAATTCGGGAGTGTTACGTGTCAAAACAACAATATGATTAAGGGGCACGCGATAGCGGGTGATTCTGAATTGATTCTGACCCCCAGGGGCTTTTGAACGTGCCGCCAATGCACGGGACACGGGCGATTTTGCATTTGTAGGCAAAAAGTTTTTTGTGCGGGCGAAAAGCGGCGGCAGCATTTCACCCGCCGCCGACTCCATAAGTTGCCTACTTCAAGGAAATGTGGGCTAGCCCAAGGATACGTTTCACGATCGAAATTAGTGCAATCGTGAAACACACTTTCCGGATTTCTGATTCTTGTATGTGTGCGTTTGATGAAACGTTTATTTCACAATAAAAATCAAGGAAGTGGATTCATCAGGGTAGAGCAGGGAAAAGGAGGAAACACCTTCCACTGGTCCTCCGGCGCCACCATATAACCCTGGGTGGCTTCCAGGGTGGCTCGACACCGAACTCGGTTTTCAGGGCGGGGACAGCTGCTGCGCCAATTTTGAAGAGGTTTATTGCGTGTAAAACTACCGACCCTATGCAATACACACACATACACAAGCACGCGCGCCCACGCAAAACGCTCACAAAACACGTACGCGCGCGCGCACGCACGCACACAGACAAAGCGCTCACAAAACACGCACGGACGTACGCACGCGCGCGCACAGAGACCCGCATACAAGCACGCGCGCACACGCAGAGCGCTCCCAAAACATGTACGCGCACACGCACGCAAAGTACTCACACAACAGGCACGCGCGCACATACAAAGTGCTCACAAAACGCGCACGAACGCACGCACGCGCAAGCACATAGAGACCCGCATACAAGCACGCACGCACACGCAGAACGCTCGCAAAACAGCAACGCGCGCGCACGCACGCACACATGCAAAGCACTCACACAACAGGCACGCGCGCACATACAAAGCGCTCACAAAACACGCGCGAACGCACGCACGCGCAAGCACATAGAGACCCGCATACTAGCACGCGCGCGCTCAAAACGCTCGCAAAACAGCAACGCGCGCGCGCACGCACACATACAAAACACCCAAAAAACATGCACGCACGCACATACAAAGCGCTCAGAAAAAACGCACGCACGCACACACAAAGTGCTTACAAAACTCGTACGCGCGCGCTCACACACACACAAACAGAGAAAGATAGCCCAAAACACGCTGACGGAAGGCGTCCGGCAAGCAGCAGCAGCAGTACGCGAGCGCGCCAGGGAGAGCCAATATTGCGCCGGTACTTAAGAAAGGCGAAGCCAGTCGTCACTTCTTTTTCTACACTATACAAAACGAACGACCGTGTTATAAGACGCGCTGAACTAGCAAGAACACCAAATTTCCGATAGTTCAAGCGCTCAGAAACAGAGCGGAATTATGCAGGCGCACCCTGCCCTACATAACGTTAGTCACACATGTGACTAACGTTAACCACAGAAACGTTAGACACATGGGGGCGATCAAGGTAGCCATCTTGCCGTGTTGCTTTTGCAACACGGCAAAAAAGCAACACGGCAAGATGCTCTTGCTTTTGCGGAACTGCTTTTGCACTTAGAGAGAGAGAAAATGATTTAATGAAAGGCAGGGAGGTTAACCAGGACTGAGCCCGGTTGGCTACCCTACACTGGGGGAAGGAAAAAGGGGAGAGAGAGATTAAGAGAAGAATAGAAAGTTCACTCTTGATATCGCCGACGTAGCAACAGATCTCTGTTCTATCACTGATTATCAATCAGTCCGGGTCATAGACGGTCACTCAGTCCTGTCGTTTTTAAAAATCGCAGCAGCGCTTTTGTGGCCTTTTGCAGCTGTGATATTCGAGGCCATGGTCCCAAGATCTTGCTCAAAGTGAACGGTCTTCTATCTAGCCTATTGAGAACGTTGCAGAGGTTATGTCTTTCGCTTTGAAAAGATGGACAGTAGCATAGTAGGTGTTCTATAGTCTCATCGACACCACAGGCATTACACTCGGCGCTATCAGCCATTCCAATCAAACACGTGTAAGCATTGGTGAATGCAACACCCAAGCGTAAGCGGCACAGCATTGTCTCCTCATTTCGCGGAAATCCAGGCAACAGCCGCAGCTGCATAGATGGGTCGAGAGAATGCAACCAATGTTGGGCGAATTCAGTTGTATGCCACTTCTCCAATGTCATAGTTTGCGCTAGCTTGCTTAGATGTTGGGCTGCGTCAGTCCTCGACAAAGGTACAGAAACAATATTTGCTCCTTCGTGTGCTTTCCTAGCAGCTTCGTCGGCGATGTCGTTGCCGGTGATACCGCAATGACTCGGCAGCCACTGAAACACGACGTCGTGTCCTTTTGCGATCGTATGGTGGTGCATTTCTCGTATCTCCGAGACGAGTTGTTCGCAGGACCCGCGACGGAGAGCTGACAAAAGACATTGTAGGGCCGCCTTTGAATCGCATAATATTACCCACCGATTAGCCGGTTGGTTGTTAATATAATCAATGGCACCTCGGAGGGCAACAAGCTCCGAAGCGGTCGATGATGTCACGTGAGAAGTCTTGTATGTGATGCTCATTGATCGTGATGGTATAACCACTGCGCCGGTGGAGCTGGTCTGAGTGGAAGAGCCATCCGTATATATGTGGATTCGGTCAGAGTAGAAAGAGTGCAAGCAATCGAGAGCTGCTTGCTTCAAGGCCAAAGTGGGCATGTCCGTCTTTTTTCTTATTCCTGGAACGTAAAGGCGCACTTCAGGTTGTTTTAAACACCACAACGCTGATGGTGAACGTGTCGAGGGTGTGAACCCCGATGGTAGGGAGGCACTATGAATGTTGACCACGTTGGAAAATGACGCCTGTGGTCGTCGTTCTGGCAGGGAGGCAAGAGAGCTTGATTGCACCCGTGAAACGTGGCGAATATGGGCCCTAAGCGTGTCGATGGTCATGTAAGTCGTGATCGGATGGTCTTGAGCCGTGATAACTGTTCCTGCTGTTGAGGCGCTCCGCGGAAGGCCGAGGCAAACACGTAATGCCTGTGCTTGCACGCTCTGAAGGGCTCGAAGATTTGATCTGCATGTTTTAGCAAGCACGGGAGAGCTATAGCGTAGGAAGCCGATAAAAAGCGCTCGGTACAACTGTAGCATAGAGCTCACTGATGATCCCCACGCTTTACCGGCGATGAATTTGAAAACGTGAACCATAGATGTGAGCTTCTTCTTCAAGTGGGCAACCTGAGGGCTCCAGGAGAGGTCTCGGTCAACAAAGACACCCAAAAACCGATGATTTCTCTTGTAGGAGATACGCTGGCCATTGATGCACACTGGATAACCAGACATCGCTTTTCGCGTAAAAGCGACTAACGCACATTTTTCTGTCGAGATGGTTAGGCCTTGTGTGCAAAGATAGCCAGTTGCCTGCGTTGCTGCCTTCTGTAACCTTGCCCGAACCTGCGGGCGAGTCACCGCTGATGCCCAGATGCAGATGTCGTCGGCGTAGATCGAAACACTCACTGTTTCCGGTAGGGAATCGGCCAGCCCAAGAAGTGTGAGGTTAAAAAGAATAGGGCTTAGAACACCGCCTTGAGGAACGCCACGGCATGTGTAGTGGTCAGTAGTCGGACCATCTTCTGTGCGTACATACAAGGACCTTTGTGTCAAGTAGCTTTGGATCCATCGAAATACTCGCCCTCCTAGTTCCAATGTCAAAAGTGCGTCTAGGATGGCTTGATGGGAAACGTTGTCGTAGGCGCCTTTCACGTCAAGAAAGAGTGCTACTGATAAGCGTTTCCAAGACTTTTGCTGCTCAACAGATGACACTAGATCGATGACATTGTCAATCGATGAACGGCCTCGTCGAAATCCCGCCATAGAGTCGGGGTAAATATTGTGGTGTTCAAGATACCATTCGAGACGCATGAGGATCATGCGCTCCATGAGTTTTCCGACGCAGCTGGCGAGTGCTATAGGCCGATATGATGACAGTTCTAGCGGTGACTTTCCTGCTTTTAGCAACGGTACCAAGCGGCTGCGTTTCCATTCCTGTGGAACGACGCCATCATGCCATGACCTATTAAAAAGGTTGAGCAGTTCTCGTCGCGCTTCTCGACGTAGGTGGCGCATAGCATTATATGTGATTCCGTCGGGCCCTGGCGAAGACGAACACCGACATAGCGCCATAGCAGCCTCTAACTCTTCCATAGAAAAAGGAGCATCCATACTTGTATCTCGTGGACCAGGAATGTCGCCTAAAACCATGTCAGGGAGTAGAACTGTTCCGCCGGCGACTTTCGCACAAAACTCTTCTGCAACGTCTATCTCACGGCGGTTTTGATGGAGAGCAAGGGCGTTAAATGGGTGTCGTTGCTGGGGACATGAGCGAAGACCCCTTAGGGTACGCCACACACGGGACAGTGGCTTTCGGGGGTCCAGTGACTCACAAAAGCATTTCCATCTTTGATCTTCTAGTTTATCCATCCGGCGCTGTATCTTCTTTTGCATTCGCCGAGCTACTCTGAGGTCAAGAATTGACTTCGTGCGCCTGTACCTCCTTTCAGCTCGACGACGTAGTGCACGAAGTCTTTCCAATTCAATGTCATACTCTGTACGCTTTGATGAATGTGTGAAGCTACGCGTACAATCGTGCATTGCGTCTGCAATGATGTCTTCGAGCCTGCGTGCGATTGGTTTCTTGCATGCGTCTTCCACAAGATCTTCAAACACTGACCAGTCAATTTGGCGAGATATATTGGGTAATGTAGCTTCTAGTCCATCGATTCTCACATAGGTCGGAATATGATCACTTCCATGGGTTTCGATATCAGTGAACCACTGCACTCTCGAAGTTAGGCAACGTGACACCAGTGTTAAGTCTAGGCAGCTGCTGTACGTTGTTCCTCGCAGAAATGTCGGGCTTCCGTCATTTAGAAGACGCAGATTGTGGCCTGATGCAAAGGATATGAGTGACCTGCCTCTTGAATTTATCCTGGAGCTTCCCCATATCTGGTGGTGAGCGTTGAAGTCTCCTGTTATTATCCAAGGACCGTGAGTCGCAGCCATAAGATCGTTTAGTCTTTTGCTATCGAATTGACTTGTTGGGGAAAGGTAAACGCCAATAAGTGTAAAAGACAGCCTCTTCTTTTTCACAGTAACACAGACATATTGGTTATCGTCGTGTGGAGGTACGGGCTGGGCGAAATACGTAAGGTCCTTGCGAATGTAAACCAGAGCCTTACTACTTCGGGCACAAGTGGTTGAAACGAAAGGTTCATATCCTGATAGTCTCAAGGTAGTTGATAAATTCGGTTCACAGATGACCAGCACAGGAAAGCGGTTTTCAAACACGAACTGCCGGAAATCCGAAATACGTGACCTCAGGCCTCTCGCATTCCACTGAAATATGGAGGCGCTTCTGACATCATCCCGGAACGATCGCTGCTGCTGTCGACGAGCCATGGTTCCGCTATATAAGTTTTCAAGCACTGGACTTCTGAAGGCTTGCGAGAACCGGATTGATGGCATCCAGCACTTGCAATGCACTTCTAGCTGTTGGCGTCTGCAGCTTGTCCAGAAGAACACGAAGAGCACTCACCAGAGAGCTGAGCATAACAACAATTTGTTGATCCTGGTCTGTCAATTTATCAGGAACAGACGAGGTGTCCCTTGCTGTAGATGTCTGTTCCCGCTCCGTAGGTGCATGTAGCCTCGGGAGTTCAGGCCAAGCGTCAGCTGCCGTGTTGTTCGAAGCTCCTTTGTCCTTAGAGCTGACGGCGTTTGGCCTGGGCGGGAGAGGGGGTGGTGATGTACGTGGCTCGCGCGGTACAGAGGCTTTGGAGGTTCGTGAACGGCGTCGGCGACGTGATCTTCGTCGCTTAATAGATGCTGCCGCTTCTCGGTGAGACGAGTTGTCTCTAACCATTTTCTTTAAAATTGCCATTTCCTTTCGAATTAAGGGGCACTCCTTTGAGGATGCATCATGAGGGCCGCTGCAGTTTGTGCACTTCAGCACACTGGCCTCGCACGTGTCAGTGGTGTGCGGCCCCGTGCATCGAGAACACACGGAAGTGTTTTTGCACACACTACTCACATGGCCTAACTTCATGCACTTCCAGCACTGTAGTGGTTTTGGTACAAAAGGCCGAACTGCGTGTCGGAAGTGGCCCACTTTTACATGTGTTGGAAGGGATTCGCCCTTAAATATGATCTTCACACACCGTGACGTGCCGAGACGAAAAACGTTTGCGATGACGGTGTTTTCTGTAGCCGGCTTGATTAAGATCGACAAATCGGTGTCGGCAATGGTTTCGTCGACATCATAAATTACGCCAGTACTGCTTTCTTTTCCCAGCGGAATATGAGGGTGGACTTTAATCCCGTCAAGTTCCGTGACCTTGCGCAAAGAATCTAACGCAGCCGCATGTTCTACGTCGATCGCTACGACGTTCTTACGGGTGTTTACTCTGATGTCCTTGATTTCATTCGGGACCAGTGCCTCTAGATGTGTAGACACGGCTTGCCTGTTGAGGCATCTCAGGTTTTCCGTGGCGAGAACTGGCGTGAAAAGGATGGTGAGTACCTCGGTAATCCGTGATGACCTCATGGTGGACGCACTCGAATTCGATGATGTGCTGACAAACCTTCTCTTTGCTTTACGGCTCCGCACCAGCTCGAAGGTGTCGTCACCAGATTCTTCACTGCTGACATAGTACTGCATGGTGTCGTCGCTGTCAGTGTCGCTCTCGGTGCCGTTGCGCTTCCTGGAGGCAGCCGCCGCGGGCACTACCGAGTCCGGCGGACGCGCGTGAGAGTCCATCTCCACCGCAACTAAGCAGGAAACAGCAGTTCACCGGCAAAGTCCAAGAAAATTCACAAAAGAAGTAGAGCTCGAAGACTCGGCGTTCTGCCTGAAAGGCACTTCGTCTTTTGCACTTACATTACTGAATTAGGCTATGGGATCACAATGAGATACTCCTACAGTCAACAATAACACGTAATCAAATAAAGAAACACCAAATGAACGGACACTTGCCTGAAACTTTCCATACTGACAGTAGTATACCGACCGCCCACACCGGGCACGTTGCTACTGCTCGTATCTGCCACCGTGGATCAGGCGCGTAGCCAGGGGGGGGGGGGGCTGATGGGGCTTCAGCCCTCCCCCCGAAATTTTTTCGCGCTGGCATGCACCGCCGACCAAAACTACCACCTGCGCCGGCAATCATTCTGGATTTTGTCTACAATGTCTTTTTCACGCTCGAAAAGACATTTCGGCACGAACATTGCGAACTCAGGCTAGATTTCGTGACAATGCCCTGATATAATCTCGACCGGGTGAGGTGGGTCGTCACCGCAGGAATCAGGAGACGACGATGAAGGCGGGCATCGTGATGATGAAAAATAGAAAAGATTGTATTCACTTCATTGGTACATGGTTTTGACTCTATCCGAGTCTCGAGCGGTTCTGATTAACACGGGGGCCAGGACGGCCTTAAATCCCCTCGTGGTGGCCGGCATTTCCTTCGGGGAAGTCCTCTCTCCGGTGGTCAAGTTGACGACCTCCTCGCCCTCGGGTCCTCCTTCTTGGTAGCTCGCCGTTTTCGTATGCTCCGTAGAGGTGAGAGCTCTCTCGGGGCTGAAGGGGATTATCTCGTCACGGGAAAAGCGCTGGGGCTTGCTTCCCACATTGGAGAGATACCGATTCCAGGCATAACCGGCCGATGACTCCTTCGGGGAACTTGTGGAAGTGTCAGACCTCTGTCGGGCGGTCAAGTTTGCGACCTCCTCTCCCTCGGGTCTTCCTTCTTGGTAGCTCGCTGTTTTCGTCTGCTCCGTAGAGGTCAGACGCTCTCTCGGGGATGAAAGAGGATTATCTCGTCACGGGAAAGGCGCTCGAGCTTGATTCCCACATTTGACAGGTGCAGTTCCAAGCCGATCATAACAGCCCGTCCACCGCCACAGGAGGCCTCGAAGGGGTTGCAGCATCCAAGCACCTCGAAGAGACCACAGACCCCGTGCCTCTGCTTTGTTTCGCCGTTCGTTCCAAGGCAGGCCAGGTGACACCCTCTGGAAATAGGCCACGCCAAGCCCAAGGCACAACAAACAGAGAGCACCCAACTAACCATGAGAACTGCCAGTTTCACACATTCTTCACGCAAAACCTTATCAGAATTAAACCTGCAGCCCTCGTTCGAGCTTCCCGAAAATTAACAAAAGGAAAAAACCAGACTTAAGTGCATTTTTCAATTAACCTAATACCTAACGTTTTTGTTTCTCCTGCCCGGGAAAGCCACATTTATTGAGAGACTGAGAGTGCATTGAAAATGATCAGACGGATAAACGCTGCACAGTGAGTTAGTTACTCGTTGGGTCAATAGTATCTGCCAGTACCAGCGCTTCCAAGGCAAAATGTACTGCGCTCTGATGACCGCTTCAACTCCTAATTAAGCTGATTCATGAAGTGACATTTAAAGCCAGAAAACCAAAAGCCATACTCTATCTGCAATGGTAGCCGATAAACGCACCTACCCTGTAAGCATTGAATTACCCAAAATGGTTTGTTTCTACAATCCTCCAATGGGTCAATGCCTATCTACAAAAACAGCGCGTTCACGAGCCACCACCGTCGCAAAACCTGCTTCGCAGTTTTATTCGCGTAACTGGCGCGCATAACAATCATCACAACGAATCACCGAGATTAACGCGGAACCTTTGAAATTAAAAGAAATAAGGTCTTAATAACTAACAAATGAAAAAAAAAATGCAACGTGCTCTATTTACAAATTTACAAACGGGAACCTTATGGAGGCGCCCTATTCGACAATTACTACCTCCTAATGCGCCGTCGACTAGGTCGCAATCTGAAAGTCATTGGGCCTCGCATTGGGCAGTAAAGGGTGCCAGACGTACACTGCTCCCTCCCGTCACATGTCAATTCGTGTGGCCGCAGCTTTCTTTCGCGTCTCGGAGAGGGAGGCCGTAAACGCGAGGAGAATCGCCATTCTTCCTTTGTCCTCCCTCTCGCGGCGCATTCCCCCTCATTGACTGTTTGACTGGCCCTGTGCATGCGCGCGTACCTCAGCCAGGCTGACCCTTTCAGCCGCAGTCCTACTCGCGGAGACGCGCCCTTTTCTGATGTCATCCGCCTTAGACGTCTCCGTTTTCTCAACCACCATAACGAGCCCTTTGACGTTCTGCGTGGTGGCCTGTTCCCTTTGCTTACGGGCTGTGGTGGGGCGTCCTTCTCGAATTTGCGCTGCGCTAAATACTTCGCTCGTTTGTGCCGTCTGAAAATTTTTTTCCTCGCCAGGCGGTCACTGAATGTGCCTCTGCTATACCCGAGTGTCATGTTCCTGCTCTGCTTAGCCGCCATGTCAGTCTCCTCTCCTTTGGACGATTCCAGACCGTCGTTCAAATGCGGAGGTTCAAGGGAGTTTTTCAGCGCCTCCTTGAACTTTTTTAGGGCTGCTGAAACAAGCCTTGTCTCCGCAAGGAACGGCCTCCGGAAGAGCCACTGTTTCCACTTTAGTGGCGCAATCGTTCTCTTCTACCGCGATTTCCTGAGCCGTGTTACGCGGGAGAGCTTGGACCGTAGGGTCGCCAAAACTCAGGCCCTTTTTCTTTAGCAGCATCTCCGAGCGATTTGAAAATAAGTAGGGGTATTGCTTGGACAGATTTTGTGATACCGCGGCTTCAGTCATCAATAGACCGAACGGCCCCTCGATCTTTACACTGGCTATGGGCAAGCAAACACTATCTTCCTCAACTACCTTCCGGATCCACGCATGTTCCCCGGTGAAATCCTCAGGTTGCACATACGCAGGGTGGACGATGTCCATTGTCGCAGCCGAGTCCCTGAGTACCCTGCATGGCGTTCCGTTCACTGCGAGGTCGCGAAGGTAGGGCTCTAAGAGCGCCAAGTTGTCGTCGTCATTCACGAAAGAAAAAACAATTCTAGGCTTTCTACAGCCGATCGCAAGATGTCCAGGCTCCTGGCAACGGAAACAGACGACCGGTTTTCTAGCCTCAAACGCCTTTTTTGTTTTACTTTCGTCTTTCATTGTGGTTTCATTCTCTCCGGAATTATCGGTCGGCGCGTCATTGGTCCCACCTCCAGCTTTCTCGTTGTGAAAGGGGCGCTTGTTTTCTTCTTTGCGGAATTTAGTGAAGGGCCTGACGCGTGTTTTCTCGGATTCGCGACGTGCGGCGAATTCATCTGCTAGCACTGCAGCCCGTTCCAAGCCCTTTTCGCCCGACCTATCTTGAATCCAAAGGCGCATCTCATCGCTCAAGAACCCATAGAACTGCTCCTTGCAGATTAGCTCCACAACCTTGTCGTGACAACCGAACGCGTCTTCTCCTTTTAGCCACTCAATTAAATTGGCTTTCAATTTATAAGTGAAATCTTGATAAGACTCGCCCGGTGTCCTAGCTGCCTCCCGAAAACGGCGGCGGAAAGCCTCCGCTGAGAGCCGATATTTTCTTAGCAGCGCAGCTTTTACTTTCTGATAGTCCCTCGACTCGTCCATCGTTAGCCTTGCAATTATTTCGGTTGCTTCGCCAGGAATAACGGTCAGAATCTGTTGCGGCCAACTCTCTAGTGCCAACCTGTTTCTCTCGCAGGTTCGTTCAAAAATAACGAGAAACAATCCCATGTCATCGTTCACCTTGTACGATGGCATGAGATCCCTTATCTTCACTCCTACTTCACTTGAACGGCTTTCATCTATTGAGAGGTTATTTGCTGATTGCCTGGCCAGATCCCGCTGCACGTCTAGTTCTTTTAGCTTTAGTTCGTGAGCTCTCTGTTCCTCGCGTTCCTTTCTTTCTGCAGCTCTCTGTTCCTCGCGTTCCGTTCTTTCTGCAGCTTCCTTTTGATCAGCTCTCTGCCTTTCTCTTCCTTCTGCAGCGTTTTGTTCAGCTTTCTCAGCTCTTTGCCTTTCCCTCTCCTCTGCAGCGCTTTGTTCAGCTTTCTCAGCTCTTTGCCTTTCCCTCTCCTCTGGAGTGTTTTGTTCAGCTTTCTCAGCTCTTTGCCTTTCCTTCTCTTCTGCAGCGTTTTGCTCAGCTTTCTCAACTCATTTCTCTATCTCTTCCCATGCTTCTGAAATTTCGTCCTCAAGAGCCCCGCACTTCTCAATCGCCTCAATAAGCTGTGGCTTTCTCTGACTTTTCCCGACCTCAATTCCCAGCTCTTCACAAAGTAATAACTCTGGCTTTTTCCGTTTGCCCAAATCCATGGTCAATCCCGAACGAGGACTTTCTTACTCTGCTGTGACGTGAGGAAGCTTTCAACAGGAGCCTGCACGTACAGAAACTAATTCGCCGTTTTAGAAAACACACAAGCTAAAACCTGGCAAATTCTCAAAGAAAGTCAAGCGCTCACCATTCTGCTGAAGCCAGGACGAAGGGTGGAGTATCCCATTGCTGCCAACCAGCTGATATAATCTCGACCGGGTGAGGTGGGTCGTCACCGCAGGAATCAGGAGACGACGATGAAGGCGGGCATCGTGATGATGAAAAATAGAAAAGATTGTATTCACTTCATTGGTACGTGGTTTTGACTCTATCCGAGTCTCGAGCGGTTCTGATTAACACGGGGGCCAGGACGGCCTTAAATCCCCTCGAGGTGGCCGGCATTTCCTTCGGGGAAGTCCTCTCTCCGGTGGTCAAGTTGACGACCTCCTCGCCCTCGGGTCCTCCTTCTTGGTAGCTCGCCGTTTTCGTCTGCTCCGTAGAGGTGAAAGCTCTCTCGGGGCTGAAGGGGATTATCTCGTCACGGGAAAAGCGCTGGGGCTTGCTTCCCACATTGGAGAGATACGGATTCCAGGCATAACCAGCCGATGACTCCTTCGGGGAACTTGTGGAAGTGTCAGACCTCTGTCGGGCGGTCAAGTTTGCGACCTCCTCTCCCTCGGGTCTTCCTTCTTGGTAGCTCGCTGTTTTCGTCTGCTCCGTAGAGGTCAGACGCTCTCTCGGGGATGAAAGAGGATTATCTCGTCACGGGAAAGGCGCTCAAGCTTGATTCCCACATTTGACATGTGAAGTTCCAAGCCGATCATAACAGCCCTTGCACCTGGAGTCACGTAACACAAGGAGCCCCATCCAAGCACAAACTTTCAACGGCTTTTCGATAGCGAGCGGGCGGGTTGCATGCGGCATCTCGCAGTGGCCGCGGAATATACGGAGAGCATGGATTTCAATTACGAAACTTTATGAGTGTAAAGTTCTCATAAACTTTTGACGCGACAGGTGCGCTGACATTTCCAAAGGCATGCTTTAAAAGATTTTTGATTCTAGAACTTTATGGGGTTAATGTTCTTATAAAGTTGGGCCAAAATGCACGCACTGAAGCCCTCCTGTCCAAGCCGTTCCAGAAATGGAAGCACGCGCTCGCAATCTTCCACACACACGAAAATACTAAATAACACCGGGACTGTCAGCTAGCAGCTGATACTTTTCTCCAAACATGTTCAGGAAGCGTGCCCAATGTGATTGATCAGCTGGACCAGGGCAGGCAAAGTAAAATATGAGAAAATAGAAGAAAGCAAACGGCCTATTATGGAGATTTTTTTGCGTTCGACAAGGTCTGGCTTTGCGTGGCCACAGGGACAGGGGCCCTATGGATTTAAGCAATGCCCCTGCTGAAAATACAGGCATTTTCAGAGTGCTTCTTTGCATGCGAGCCGATTGTGGAGATACATATCTGAAGAACCATTTGGAAAGTTACCCCAGTAATGCCTCGTATTTAAGCCCAGACGCACAAAACCAAATAATAGAAATTTGTGGTGACATTACCAAAGAAAGCCTAGATTCAAAAGTAGGCTGCTTCTCCATACTTCCTGACGAAACGACGGACATCGCTGGAATCGAACAGCCTACTGTTTCTGCAAGGTACCTAAACAAGTATGCCAACGACATCAAGGGAGTGTTTTAGGTTTTAGCACCGGAATAGATGCCCATCTCTCATTGCGACAGCAGGTTCTATGTAAATGTGTAAATACTGCTGCAGCTTCTAGTCACCCTTCCAGTGACCATTGCCAGCGCAGAGACAATATTTTTTAGCAAGAGTTTACTAAACCTACTGGCGCTCTACAATGTCTGTGGAACGCATGGTTAGGCTGGCGCTTCTATACACCCACAGAGACGTCGGCATCAACGTGTCCGAAGTCATTGACCGCTTCGCTCACCTTTCCCGCCGAGAGAAGTTTGTCCTTTAGATAGCGAAGCAGCAAAAAACAATGCAAGTAAAAAACACTGTTCCTTCAGGTTCATAAGTTCTTAATTATGAAAACGTATCACTGTTCATTAGCTTTTAAAACCGCAGAAATTTTCGCCGTTTATTCTAGCAGTTGGCATCATGATCACAATTATCATGCGAATACAAAAATTACGAGAATACCAATAACCAATTTTGACCGACCTTGCTCATTGAAAGCCCGGCCCACGCGGCGTTCGCCAAAAACACACTCGGATATTGGGTAATTCAACTTACCGCATCATCTGTGGACTTCGTTTGACCTTTTCTTTCATTTTCAGCTACCTGCTTTTATTTCTTTTTTGAAACAAAGGAACACGCTACTTTAGTTTTGGGTGCAGAGTAATTGTTGGCGTTGTGCAGGCAGTTAAATTACACATTTTCGTACTGATTTATGCATTATTCCTCTATTATTCTACCCACTTGGCGATGTCGCGACCGCTGCATGGCCCAAGTACATAACAAGATTTCTGGGATCGTAGTTATGTGCTTGCCTAGATCATCTGTATTTCTGTGCGCAAATATCTGTGACTGAGCAACATGTTTATTTGTCTCATTTGACAGCATTATATACACTGACGTTTGCTTAAATACGTAGATTTATTGGAGACTCATACGTATTTTTAAGTATCTTACTGCGAGGTTTTGTGTATGCAAGCAGTGAACTTTGTTTCCAGCGACTCTTTTTTTTTTTTGCCCTTTAGCGAGTTGTATCTTAGCATTTGTATATTCCATTCTATTTTCGCATTTCTAATATATATTTTGCAGAACTCCCACTTTTTATTTCTACTCACTGCTGCGAGTATTATCCCGGTGTAATTACAATATACGACGAATTACAGCTGCTCCTGCGCAATCGATTGCAACGAGGGATAGCGTCATTGAGGTTTCTTCCTGGCGGTTGTATATGTAGAAACATGTAAACAAGGTTATTGAATGACAAAGATTCATCAAAATATTTGTCCTCAACTTATTCATTTCATGGCCTTTGCGTTTCTCATATAAGCTGCATGCACTGCTTTGCTGGTTTCGAACTGATACTGACCCTTTTCGCGGCGATGCCGTGGGCGCTGCCATATTTGATCACGTGGTGACGCGTCCATTGCTTGCCTCAACTGCCTCCGTTGCCTCCTTGTTTACAATGGAAGTGTGTGACGCCGGCGCGGTTTAGAAATCCTCTGTTTTCGGGGATATCGTAGACGGTGACTAGGTGGACGACACGAAGCTTTGATCACACCTTCAGAGAACATGCAAAAGCGCTTTCGGAGCTGATTAAGCTATGTCCAAACGGCGCAAGCAGTGTATATGGTGCTTCTTCTAAAAGCGAGGCTATATATGCATTCCACGCTTTCCGGTTATGAATTCAGTCAGCATTAGTGTGTTTTGCTCTTTGTTCTTTATTTGGCAAATATTTTGAAGCAGTGGCTTGTCAGTTTCTGACTCAGTGAAGTTCCTTGGTTATCAGCTATTACTCTATTATTACTAGCTATTACTCACTGTCTGATTATTTTCTGCCTAATCACTCGCGGGTGTGGTCAGTTCCGAATCCGATAGATTTGTTTTTGCTGCGCACAAGGCTTGAAACGTAGCTGTTTTGTAGATTGTAATACCTTGTAGCAAATATATATTACAGCTAGTAACTTGCTTACTCTTGCCACTATCTATTGTAATACCTTGTAGCAAATATATATTACAGCTAGTAACTTGCTTACTCTTGCCACTATCTGATTATTTTCTGCCCAATAACTCGCGGGTGTGGTCAGTTCCGAATCCGATAGATTTGTTCTTGCTGCGCACAAGGCTTGAAACGTAGCTGTTTTGTACATTGTAGTACCTTGTAGCAAATATATATTACAGCTAGTAACTTGCTTACTCTTGTGGACCGTCACGAAACATTCAGCTTCGACCATCTGATTATCTGATTATTTTCTGCCTAATCACTCGCGGGTGTGGTCAGTTCCGAATCCGATAGATTTGTTCTTGCTGCGCACAAGGCTTGAAACGTAGCTGTTTTGTACATTGTAATACCTTGTAGCAAATATATATTACAGCTAGTAACTTGCTTACTCTTGTGGACCGTCACGAAACATTCAGCTTCGACCATTGGTGCGCCATAGGTGTAGTCCGTCATTTATTGTGTGTATACAGTGCGCATATATTCAACTGTGCGTCCATTCGCTTATTCTTGATACGTCGGCGATAGAGTGGGCGTAAGTTTTCCTGCCATTTGGGGACAGATGTGTTAGATAACGTGCGCGAAACTTACTATGACAGGAAGCAGCGCTACTCCCTTCGTCATTGTTTAACGAGTGGTACTCACTCTTGCCGACGTTCTGGAGATGAAGATCTTTCTTTGAAGGGTTAGCGATACAAGGCTGGCGGATGAACAAATTTCTGTATCCTCGAGGAAATCCGTACATCACGAAGTGCCGGTAACACGTTCAGACAGTTGCAGCAGCGGTCCGCGAACTTCGCCACACTTAACATGCCAGTCACTATTTTTGCAGCCAACTACTGCACACGTCTTCAAACCACATTATTCAATCTAGCATTATTGGAGCACAGTGTGTTAGCGAAAACTCAGTTGCCTTTCCGACAGCTGATAGCACAGAAGCAAGGTAGAAGCGGTAATGGTTTCGTATGCGTGCGCGGTCGCTGAGGAGAGGTATGGCGTGCCGCCGTGAGCGCCATCTGGTTTCTCTAAAACAAACTGCTCCGCGAGAAGGGTTAAGAGTTCTAAAATTCATGTGATGTTTTCTTTACTTATTAATTAGACAAAAAATGCGGAAGCATTGATATCAGTTATTTCTGCCACAATTTTGGGGGCATACGAATATATTCTTTTATGAAAACATACATATTTTAACGGACAGTGCATAGCGTTCAATAATTCGTTTGCAGCATCTATTATACAATGGAATTGGCAATGCAGGTATTATTAATGCATTGATCCCTCGACAAATTCTATAACGAGGAGACCGCGCTGCAACCGCCCCCCCCCCCCCCCCCCGAACAAAATTCCTGGCTACGCCACTGCCGTGGATCCATTTTCAAGCACGTGTCAAGGCTTTGAGTTGAGGTGGGGCACGATTAATGCACAACGCACGGACCACGTCGCTGATTAGACCGCACATAAAACCAGTCACCCGTTTAAATTATTTCCCAGAGCGCGAGACGCGAACAATGACAAAAAAGATACAATGGATCTGTTGAAGCAACAGCCAATGAGGAGACGAACAGCTTCCGCCTTCCCGCCCTGGCGCGCGCCGGGTTGTCTAGGCAACGGTACAGCGTCGCAGCGTCACTTCCGGTCGCTTTTCATTCGTGAGGGTGCCGCCGCGTAAATCGCACTGCGCTGAACTCAGTGGAACTACAAAAATTATCTGCCGTTGCCCGTTTATTCTCACAGGTTTGCTTGATGGCGTGGCCGCCTGCTTGCTGCCACTTCGTTGTGGTCTCTGGCTGTATCGGTGAGCTGGGAGTTGCGAATACGTTTCGTGTCGAGCGTTACGTTTTTTTTTTTTTTGACGATGTCTAGGCTGCTTGACTGCGAGTGCAGCGCACAATTCGTGACCGTGAGCGAGCCGATCAGCGCGCTTCTACAGGTACGATCAAAACACCGGCTGCGTCCGATCAAGGAGACCATGCCAGGTCACAGCATAAAGTTTCAGCGAGATCTTGGCTCGATAAGGGCGCTACATTATTGGTCGTGCCACGTGTGAGGCGCAAGCATTCACATCACTCGTGGGCGTCTGCCAAAGGAGTGACAGTTGTGCTCTTCCGCAGTACAGGTTTCGGTTTCCATTTTTCCATAGTCCGGAATTCATTACACTGAAGCAATAAGCGGCATCAGTTCTTGGCATTCAAAGAACCATTTATGAACTATATCGATGATGGGCTTCAATTTAGTCATCAGGATCGTCTGACTCCGTTGGTTGACAAGTGAATTACCGGATCTTTTATGCCTGCGTGTCTAATTACTACCTCGAATCGTTTAAAAAGACATCTCACCGGGGTGCACCACTTTTTGTTGGGCTGTTAAGGGCACCGCTAAATTCCAGCAAAATTTTGCAAGTTGCTTGCGCATTTTTACTCAACTACGGCAGTTTGTATTAAAGGTGTCTAATTGCGCTGTAGTATCACAATGAGCACTAAACCTAATGATATTTAATGAAATTGCAAGTGAATGTGTGTACTTTTCTAGGTAATACATTTTGGAGTGCCCGTCATACCAGTAACATCAGTATCTTAGAAAAAAATACTATACACATTGCTCATTGCGCGGACGTATACGTGTTCTTATGCCCAGATTTATGCATGCATCCTTGTGTTCAACACCCTTCATATGTCGATTTAACACTCTTCTTTGAGCAACTTCACACCTTATGTGTGGTATACACTTATGATAGGGTGTTTTTAACAAAATGGGTGCTAAAAGGATGTGCATTGGGGTGTAAATGCGGAAAACACCCATTTTAACATCATTAAGGGTGTGGAAATGTTTAGTGTGTACACCAGGACGGCGCAGCTGGTTTCGAGCCTTATTACCATCGTTCAAGAGAACTGGCGAGCTCTTTATCGGGCCGCAATAGTGCTGATACTGTGGGCGCTTTTGTTGAGTGTTCTTATTTACTTGCGTCGCTTGACGTGGTTGTTTGCTGCTTTAAAAAAAGATTTAAAAAACCGTTAAAGGATATTTCTTACTAATTCGTGCATAATAACATAGGTTTGTATACCTATTATATAATAGTTTCTTTAGTTTCACCTTTCTGGAAAAATGGGGTAAGTAGCAGCTTATAACGGACCGTACATTCAGCCACATTGCCGGCGTGTGGCATATTTATGTAAAGACGATGCAGCGAAAAAAAAAGTTGTTCAGCGTGAATAGAGCACTTCCTATGGTAAGAAAAAAAAGCACCCTATAATATGAAACTTTTTTACAAATGCGTGCATAATAACTACATTCGTGCATAATTATTTTCTTCTAGATTTCTTTAGTTTCACCTTTCTAGAAAAATGGGGTATAGATGGCAGTTTATTACGGATTGTACATTCAGCCACATTGCCGTTGTGTAGCATATTTATGTAAAGACGATGCAGTGAAAAAAAACGTTGCTCGGCGTGAATAGAGCAATTGCAATGGTAAGAAGAATAAAAAGATCGAGGCAGGCTGTGCCAATTGTTATTTTCTTTATTTACACAATGTGACAATCTGAAGCCACGGAAAGGTGCCTCGTTCAACAGCTTTCAAATCGTACTACCTTCCGTGGCGGAGGCTTGTAGGCGAGTTTTAACCGCTCCACAGTTGCATTCAGGTCCCCGGTCCAATTCGACAGTGGCGGCTGTAACAATTTGCTTAGAAACACCTTACACAGTTCCTCGGTGTGGCCGTCGGTGAAGTGAAGCGAACACACCAATTAAAAACGTGTTCCTCGGCTCCCAAATGCTTCTTTTGCCACTTGTCCCTGTCTGAAGTGTTTTTCAGCCATGCTTTACGGCGCTCTACGTCGCTCAGAAACACAGGGTACCGGAATAATGGTTCTTTTCTTGCGTTAGTAACACACAGCGGCACTGAACAGTTTCGCGGGATAGTGCCACATGCAACACGACAAGGACCTCGACACATTTATACTACCACGTGTGCAGTTAAAAGGTGTGCAACCAAGACGGGAAATCTCTCCCGCGGCGCCTTCCCGGAGGGAGAGCAGTCCCGCAGCAGCAGCGCCACCCCTAAGGAGGCGGCGGCAAATGTAAACATTCGCTTCACAGCTCGGCCCATACTTCGCCGGGCGACGTGGCAGGCCTCACCTTGTGCTTTTCATCGAGCAGCCATGCACTGAGTAAGGACGAATAAATTATCATCTAGGCGCCTACCGATTCTAAAGCCATTCTGAAGTTCTCCCAATATTAGATTATTATCCCCTTCAGGCGCCATGTCCACAAACGTGGACACCAACTTTGCATTCGTGTTGTTCCAAACACACATTGAAAAATGTGATTTAAAAAGCGCGGGCCAACCCGCCTTTCTTTTCTCTATTTTGCAAGTGGCGCCATGACCCTGAAGCCATACGAAATAATGGTCAGAAAGTGCGGGAAAATGGCCGCTTAAAGTTTCCACGGTTTGAACCGTAAGCAGCTTTTCGTTTTTATTTGTTTTCATTGTGTTCACTTTATTAAACACACCCAAAAGCCATTTATTTGTAAAAAGCAACGTTTCGTGATTGTCAAATACTATCTTTTTTGGAGTACCAAGTGTAAAAGTGCCGCACGCAACTACCGGAAGTTAGTGTCCACGTTTGTGGACAGGGCGCCTCAATGCCGCCTTTCCGAGTAAGCTGCCTGGTATAGTACATGACGCCCTTAGCTAAAATAATCAAAACCTCTTATTTTTTTCAGGCATTTCTAAGCATGCGGTAGAGAGATGTAAGGTCGATGACCAGACTGTCGATGAACATTTAGCGAAAATTCAAAATGGCGACGAATCTGATGCAGATCTCTCGGATGATGAATGCGCGGAGCAAGACTTGGCGTGTACGGTGGCCCGTGAGGGTGATTTCTCACTTTATCTGTTTTGTGCTGAGCAACAGCTGCTTAGAGTACCTCAGGAACGAAAGCGCTGACAAGCTCCTACCGAGAAACACCATGGACATGAGGGCGTTCCAAACAGACATTGCGCACAGCCTGATCACTTGCAAGAGAAATGCTCCAAAGCGCGGTAGGTCAAGAACTGGCAGCTCTAAACCCGTTGTCAAGAAGGCCCCACCACAGCCACTTCCAACCGCTGCCATTAGGTATGACAGGTACGATCACTGGCCTCAGCACGTGCACATATCAAATGCACAGCATTGCCGCCATTAGGGATGCGCAGCGAAGAGCTGAATTCGCTGCCGAAAATGTCATGTGTTCTTGTGCCTGTCGGCTCAGAATCATTGCTTTCATGTTTACCACACAAAGTAGATTGCAATTATTTAGGTAATCAAGGAAGAATCACAGGACAAAATGTTTTGCCCCACTTACCTAGCTAAGCGAACAGTGCAACATTTTTTCCGGGTTAAGGCGCCCTGTCCACAAATGTGGACACCGCGGGAAACAATGAAAAAATTAGGTTATGTTTCCATCTTTTAATGGCTCTTTTATGAAGCATGGAGAGCCAAAAATGATGTCAAGATAGTTTTTTTCTTTGCCAGATTTAATTCGCGCCTGAACGGGTGCGATTATTCCCTGCCCATGCTTGCAGCTTTAATTTAATCGCGCGCATTGCTAACTTATATACTACCGATGCAATGGTCAACGGTCTACATGCGTGAATTCTATCTTTTTCAACTTTACCTTTAAAATTAAATTCATTCTACTTAAGGAGTGTGCTGGTCTGGGCTGGTTGGTACATCATTAGGTAGAACATTAGATAATACACCGGAAGTCGACCGCGTATCACCCGGGAACGAATGGTCTAACGGAGCGCTTCAACGGAACACTGGGCGACATGTTGAGGATGTGCGTCTCGTCCGACCACACCAATTGGGACACCGTGCTCCCGTTCGTTACTTTCGCTTATAACACCGCGAAACAAGCAACAACCGGTTCTTCACCTTTTTTTTTCTCTTGTATGGGCGTGAGCCTTAGTGTCCTTTGGATACTATCCTGCCCTACCGACCTGATGCCTCCGAGTGCATAACTATTTCAGAAGTCACCCGATACGCTGAAGATTGCCGTCAGCTGGCTCGTTCATTGACGAGTGAGGATCAGGGGCGTCAGAAGACAAGACGTGGCAATCATCAGGCCACGCCCACCTTCCCGTTTGGTTCCCTTGCGTGGCTATGGATACCGCCTCACATCCCCGGCCTTTCTTCTAAACTACTTGCGCGGTACCGTGGTCCGTACCGTATCATGGACGCCTCCTACCCTGTGAATTATATCGTTGAGCCCGTCACACCATCGCCGGACCTTCGTTGTCATGGTCGCGAGACAGTGCATGTTAGCCGGCTGAAGCCTTATTTCGACCCCGTCATCTTGTCTGCTCCCTGAGTCGCCAGGATGGCTCCGTTTCACACCCGGGGCCAATGTAATGAAGCAGACACGCCTCTTGTTAACGTTAGCAGCTCGGAGACGACGACGACAACCCGTGCTTTGATTTGCAAGAGAGCTTTCGCAGGTTCGCTGCTGCTAGGCTGCTGCTTATCTGCTGCTTCACGCCTTTACTTAAACATCATTAAACTGAAAACAATGTTTACGGCATGTATAAACAATACCTCGCAACAAGATATTCAAATATAAGTATAAGTCTCCAATAAATCAACGTATCTAAGCAAAAGTCACTGTACATAATGCGTCAAACAAGGCAAATAAACATGTTGCGCAATCACAGATAGTAAACTTTACGCATAGAAATACAGATGTCCCAGGCAAGAACAAAACAATGATCGCAAAAATCGTGATATAATCTTGGGTCATGCTGCGGTCGCGACTGCACCATATGGGTAGAATAATAGAGGAATAATGCAGAAATCAATACGAAAATGTGCATTTTAACTGCTTGCACAGCGGCAACAATTATTCTGCACCCAAAATCAAAGGGTACTGATTTGTTTCAAAAATAAGTAAGAGCAGGTAGCTAAAGTGGAAAGAAAAGTACAAAAGAAAACCACAAATTATGCGGCAACTTGAACTACCCAATATATCCGAGTGTGTTTGTTGGCAAACGCCGCGTGGGCCAAGCTTTCAATGAGCAAGGTCAGTCAAAATTGCTTATTGATGTCTTCGTAAGTTTCGTATTTGCATGATTATTATGGTCATAATGCTAATTGTTACAATAAAAGGCAAAACTGTGTGTGGTTTTAAAGCTAATGAACAGTCATACGTTTTCATAATTACGTGTTTATGGATATGAACGAACACAGCTTTTCACTTGCATTTTCGCTGCTTCGCTATCTAAAGGATAAGATTGAAGTGAAGGTGATGCCCTCTAGCGAACGCGTTGCCATCCGTCGACTCCCCACCATGATGGCGGCGAGCGACCATTGATTCTTTTTCTCGTGCGCTGGCCAGAAAGCGTCCAAAACGCCGTCAAGCCGAAATTAATTCGGCCAGAGAAAAACGAACACGCACCGAAGTGCTCCGCGCGATGGTCGGGGCAAAACGATGAAAATGCATGGTCTCTAGCAATCCGCGGGCTACGTAGCGAGCACAAGAAAATTGAAGTTCTACTTTTATGGCTTGCATTGTCATTCTATACATATCACCGAGATTACTGTAACTGGCCTGTAGGAACTCGTCTTATCCTTATCACCATTGCCTTTATATGTAAGGTTACTCTTGCTTTCACGCCGTCCAACCGGAATTTTCTTCGTTCGAACCACTTGCTAGACAGATGGCGTTAGTCAGCAGTACCTTGCTCTTTGGACCAAGGTTTTTGTTTAGGTGTACTGGGATTTCATCGGGTCCTACTACCGTGTTATTAAGGACATTTTTTCTGTCTTTTTGTCGTAAAAGATTTCTCGGCTAACTTTTGATCTCGCAAGCATCTCTGTTGTTGATATATCTGTTTGAGTCTGAACTACGCTTTCTTTCGTGTCGAAGTTATCCCTAATAACGTCTGTGATGTACCGCAGCACATCATCTCCTTCGAAGGTGTTACCATCTTCATCTCTCATCGCCTTTGTGAATTTTTAGTTGGAGCTCCGAGTGCTGATACATGGTTCCAGAACATTTTGGGGGCGCCTATGCCTCTTTTGCGAATGCTACGCAGCCAACGTTCACTTCCGCATTTAATTATGTCTTTCACGAGCTCACTCGCAAACATTTTCATTGATACGTATTTGTTCTATCTAAGGAGCACCTCTTCGTGTAATCACAACCTTTCGGCTCCTCGATGATTCCTAGGCGCCTGCTTACTCTGTTCTATTGCTAGCTTCATTTCCCGGTTCCACCCCTTGCGTGGGTTTCTCTTTCCAGTCCAACAATGTATTTGCCGTGTCTGTCTTTTCTCCTGCCGCATAACGTTTCCCAGTTCGTTATATTCCCACACTGTTGTAGGAAACGCCTCCATTTCCTTCTCTGTGTTTCTGGCGATCTCTGTTATTTGCTTTTCCTTCACTTTTAGAACTTATGATGCTATTGGTGCGTGTTTTGCGTTAGTATCTCCCATATTTTAATGTTAAACGTTTATGATCACTGCTCAAGCTATTTTTTCCACGTTCGTGTATTAGTGTTTGGTCTACTTGTTCGTAGACCATTTCTGAGGCTAAGGAGTAGTGGATACGTGACTGCCTGTTTCCGTATCGCCACATTCCCTGTCTGTGACACCTATTCTGCCTCTTAACTACTACAAGGTTGTGTTGATCACACAGATCCAACACTAAAGAACCGTTGCATTCAGTATATACGTCTAAATATTCTATGTGCGCGTTCATAAATTCAACCAATGCCACTTGGCCCGATTTCTTGAAATGATTAATATCGCTTCTAATTCAACACACCGATTCATTATCACTGCTGTCATTTCCTGCCCATGGCTAAACTACTCCAAGCCACGTCATTTTGCCCTCCCTTGTGCCACTAATTCATAAATGCTCCTTACGTGTCTGTTTCAGTGTTTGCCACTTGATACCTCAACTAATAAGCATACCTACACCTCCGCCGTTCCTTGACACAGTCATTTTGTTGCACCCCTCCCATACAAAATTGGCAATAAGAGGCAGCTTGCTCCAAATCTCGTAGATATGTTTCTGACAAGGCGCACACGCTACTAGCTTCCTCACTCAAAGGATGATATTTCAGTAGCATCCTCTTTGAAACGGGGTGGTGGCAAATAGTCACCTAGCCTGCTTGATTTATTCAGCTAAGAGTACCGTTGTAAGTAACGGATGGATGGACGGATGCTAGCAGCGCCCCCTTCAGGACGGGGCGGTGTGTTGTGCCACCAAGCTCGTTATTATATCGCTTAATGTCCTATCTGTCATAAAAAAAGAAACACAAAGAATTTCTATCACTTAACTTCTGAACGCCTATTGGAAACTTTGTTTTTGTACGCCTAAGTTGTTTTGTCGTTTCCATACTTAATTCACTCTCATTTACTCTTCATTATCTTAGCTCACTCTATCTCAACATTACCTTTCGTTCGACTCCTATCACCCAACTAAACCCCTTTAATTCACCATTAATTCGCTCTTAATTTACCTCTCTCATTCACCTCTCTGTATACCTATTTTTTATCATCATTACCATTATAACCATACTTACACCCATTACTTCCAACAGAACAAGTTATCAGGCGAACAAGGCGGCCATCACTCTTCATTGCAGTTTCTAAAAAAGCCCCACACTTCTTCGTCTTCAGGAGCACCTCCCTCGCTTCTTCGTCCTCGGCTAGGTCACATTACTATCATTAATTCTCGGTTCTTGGCCACTTTTCGAATTTTTCGACCCATTTTCCCACTTTGTCATGCGAATTATCATAAATAATTTAATGATTATTATGAGAATTTATATATATTTATATTCGTCATGTAATTACATATCGATTGATATACAATGTTATGAGGTTTGTATTTACGTTAAGGAGTTATTGATGTTTTGTACATATTTTCCCGATTTCTGGAACCATTTTTTTTTCAAAGTCACCTCAAAAGAAGGCATATAAGGCTCTCGCCTTAAAAAACACTGTTTATGAAGTTATGCTGTGTGGTAAATTACAAGGTTGTCATCACTTCCAAAAGAAAGCGACTGTATCAGGCCATCTTTCTCGAACACAGTTCACTTTGCCTGGGTATGAGCCCCCGACTCATGACCTTTGTAGTTTTGATCCGCCCCGATGACGTAAGTTATGTCGCAGAACAAAAAGAAATACCGTTTCTAAAGAAAAAAATCATCACTTCTTGATGACAAAGTCCGCTACGTTGGTGCGAGTAGCCAGCTGTGGTGAAGATAAGAGCGGCAGCCCGTCGTACAAGGGTAACTTGTCACTCCCCGGCTTTTTTTTTTCAACGATACTAACCTGTAGAAGGGTAATTCCGGCCTTGAGATGGTGCTTGCGAACTTTCGGTGGCCGGTCAAGCGCGTTATTTCTGTCTATTTCTGGCGAACGGCATCGAAAGGCTTAAACCTCTAAACCATAGAGGGAAAAAAATTCAGCAAGCGTGGATACTCCCATAGAGCCCAGCGGCCGAATCGACTGTAGCGCACCAAGCGGCAGGTGTGAACAACTGAACCACACTTGTTTCGGCTCGGGACGCGCGCAGTTCGAACGCTGGTTAGTACGTGATACGTAGAGATGGGTCGCTAAGGAGCGAGCCGGATCTTTTGAGCCGCTCTTTTTAAAGGGACACTAAAGTCAAAAAGTCAAGCTAAGGTGATGGAGAAATGCTCTAGAACGTCTAAGGCGTCAATATAATCGCGAACAGAGCTTTAGTAATCAAGAAATTGAGGTAAATGCAGGACATAAGAGACTCCCCAGGGACATTCCGGTACTTACCCGAAGACGAAGGCACTCCTCAAACAAAAATGTCACTAGTACTCAACCACTCGTATTAAAAAGATTGGTTCGTTGGATTATAAGACGGAAGAAAATGCTACTTGTCTACTTCTATTAGATTCTTAGAAAAAATACCTTTTTGGCGTTACACTTGATAACGACGCGGGCGGTCAAAAGGTTTCGTTTTCGCTCGACTCTGCGCCGCGCTCACTTACGAGCTTCAGAAGTTTCGTTATCGCGTAGTGCTGCGCTGGTGTTGCTGGCTCACTCAACTCGCACTTGAATTTGCTAGCAGCTTGAGAGTCGCGACTACACGTCCTGAGGGTGACCAGCTTCGTCGCTCGGCGTCGCATTGCAGGAGTCCTCGCTGCTTTCACGCTCGGAAGAGCCGGTGTCGAGGCCGCCGACCTAGTAGGCAACGACGCCGGCAGTGCGAGCCCTCGGCAGCATGTCACGCTCATCGAAGCTTAAATCGCTAAAATTGAGCCCAGCATCGCGAGCCATTGTGTCATTGTCAGGGTTGTCAACTAGTTGGTCCATTGCGACGAGCGTCGACGATCACCGTGTTCACAATTCGGCGCACGCTTTACTTTCCGCTATGGTGGCTAGCCACCATACTTCCGCTTTTGCACTGCCGTCGGCTATGTCTTGGCTCTGTTTCTGGCTGCGCGTTCGCGCTTTCCGCAAAAAAAAATTACTCCATCTGCCGCTAAAGGAAACCATGTGTGGTTGCGAAGCAGCGGCGAGATGGTTAGCTTGAGCGGGAGATGGTTTCGCGGCAGCGGCCCGAGCGCCCATCGCGGCGCTGCACAGGAGAGAGAATGAGGCGCGCGCGATCCGTCATTTTCATACCGCGGAACTACTGTGGCGCCCCCAGCGGAGTATGCAGCTATGGCACCACCTGTCGTGCGCGCCGCTCCGGATTCCTAGAGAAGAGAAAGGGGGGGAGCGTAGGAGAGAGGGGGGAGGGGACGCGCATGCGCTGTGGGGGTGTGGGACGCCGCGGGAGGGACGGACCATAGAGTTAATAAACTGACTCTAGAGGCAAAGCTGGGCCGAAAAGAGGGGGGGACCTCTAGGGCGCCGCCATCTTGTCGGCGCCATCTTGTAAATTGTCAATGTGGCCAGCGCAATTATTTTTGATAGGTGAAAACAAGTATAGGCTGCCTTATGCTGTGTCATAAAAAACGAATACCTGATGGCTTTATGAAGGTGATGTGTGAATATTACGCGCACAGGAAGTGCTTGCTAACGTAATTTATGCAATTCACGATGTACTCATTCATTCAATAACGCGAGTTTCGGTTTAGGATATTCTTTATTTGTGTTTTCGGATGTGTGGTAGTTTCGGTATGGGTGTTCTGTGGTTTCCTTTGGTATAGTTTAGCTCTGACATGTGATCGCGCGACGACATCGGTTGACGCGATGGCACCTTCGTGCCTTCTGTGCAAGAAAAAAAGCTCCAAAGGCCTCTGGCATTTCCCTTCACACCCACGCGCACACGGCTGCACACACGCTACAACCTATAAGTTGCCAGATTAAAACTGATTGCTATCACCAAGTCTAGCAAGCGTTTCAGGAGCTGGCAGCATCAGCGTATCATAATGGCAGCGCACTTGCGGTGACCGATTTCAATGCATGGGCCCTATGGGCAGCTTGTCCTCTAGAGTCAGTATATTAACTCTATGGGACGGACATAGCCCCCGCCATAAGCTGCTTCGCATCTAAAAAAAAAAAAAAACCCGTAGCGCCGTCTGCGGGCGGCGTTTTACTCACCGGCGGCACAACTAGAGTGTGCTACACAATGGTCGAGTAGGCCGAACGGCGCTCTCCCGCTGAGGCGCCGAGTGGAAAAATTGTTCGAGCGCGCTGCAAGCGAACTGAATTGGGGCGGAGACGTGCTCCGCGGCATATTCAGCGTACGTTCGCGGCGGGCACCTAGGCCGATTGCGCATAGTACGCTCTTAAAATAGTGCTTTATTTCAACTGCAAATTTATGTTTACACCATCTTGCCAAACATATATATTTGAGGCATGGATTATACAACGCGACGTCTTCAATTTTGCTGTCGTTGTCAAGCGCGTCGTCTGCTAGTGAGCGCGCATTCGCTATGCGGACGCTGGCGGCGCCCAGTTTTTCTCGCCGAACGTCTGTTCAGTACATTTTTTAAATGTTTTCTTTGCTTTCGTGCACCCATGACTCTGACGGCGCGTATCAAAGGTAGTTTTAGCCAAGTGAACCGCTGTTTTTAACACTGTCTTCTAAAAGCAACTGGTATCTCTGCAACATGAAGCTATAGCTTCATGTTGCAGAGAAACTTTCGTACGTATACGTACGAAAGTTTTATTATTGATAGCGTGTCATTTTACGCGTGCTTCTTGTCGGTGGATATTGATCAGGGACACTGATCGAAGAAAACAATATAAGAGTGAAATAAACCAGGTTTATTCACTGCGCGGCGCGAAGAATGACCAATGTATTTCTAGGTAATCAAATGAAAGGGTACATTAGACATATATTCAATTAATATATGTAAGGGAAAATATATCAAATATTCTAAATGTACTAACTGAAAAAGTGAGAACTCCGGACCATGCACGTGTTTGCATAAGAAACACACGTAGAGAATACTGCACATAAAACTCTCATTCGCAGAAATAATAATCATAGCAGGTAAAACCATTATGTATATATACATTTGCATATATATACTTGCATAAATAAATATGCAAGTGTTATTGATATACTGTACGACGCCGAATAGTCGTTTCCGTTCGAATGTAACGCATAACAGCACTATTGCAGTCTCAAAGATGAGTGACAGCTGCAAGTGAGGGTCTGTTATTCCGAATGATTGTGCTGCCGGGGAGTCGTGGCTATTGCGGAGAGGCGCAGTTCCTGAGAGAATTAAAGCAGGGGTGTTAATAAGTCCTGCTAATAAGCTGCTAATAAGTCCTGCTAATAAGTGTAATAAGCTGTCATTCAATATAAATGCCCCGTTTTGGGGCAGCATGTAAATCTGCTAACTTGATTCAGGCAAGGAAAACTTTTTTTGACAGTCTCATCTTGTTAACTACCCATTAAAACTGGGTGCCCCATGTGGTACCACACTTATCTTCTTGAACGAACGCAGCAGATCTACACCTATCTCTATGTGTATGTGAGGTATGCGGTTTCTTTAATTGCTTCATTATTCTCGTTATGATAGTGCTCCGAATAACTGAAACCAGCCGTTTATAATATACAAGTTGAGCGGTCATACATTTGGGAACGGCATTACATTTATGTCTGAAATATAGGATAAGCGTTAACATGTTTTTCTGAGAAATCCTACTCGAGAATAATTTATTTTGTTTACACTCCTGGAAAAAAGCCGAAGAACGCAGCCACCTGTTTTTTTTTTAGTTTACACAAATTCTGGGGTTTTACGTGACAAAACCAAGATATCATTTATGAGGCACCCGGTTTAGATTTCCCCACCTGGGTTTTTTTAACGTGCACTTAAATAGAAGTGCACGAGTGTTTTACATTTGTTCCCATCGAATTCCGCGACGGATTGAACCCGCGAGCTCCACTTTAGCAGCGCAACGCCGTATCCACTATAACGGGTGTTCAAAATTAAGCTTTAGAGATTTTTAAAAATCATCTGTGGCAGCTAGCACAATTCTTATTGATGAGCTGGGTTATTCGAAGACGCGGACATTAGTAGCACGAGAAATCGAAACACATATTCAACTTATTAACCAAAATTGATTAATGAACTTCTTAGTTAATTACTTTACAACACATATTGCAATTTACGAATTGTAGCCGGACCCGCCGTGGTTGCTCAGTGGCTATGGTGTTGGGCTGCTGAGCACAAGGTCGCGGGATCAAATCCCGGCCACGGCGGCCGCATTTCGATGGGAGCGGAATGCGAAAACACCCGTGTACTTAGATTTAGGTGCACGTTAAAGAACCCCAGGTGGTCCAATTTTCCGGAGTCGCCCACTACGGCGTGCCTCATTATCAGATCGTGATTGTGGCACGTAAAACCCCATAATTTTATTTTTTTCAGGGGCGAAGCTCCTTAGGGCGTGGGTCTGTCCTTCCTGCGTATGTAGCCACCTGTAGTTTTAGGAAGTGTTCACTAGATGGCGTAAGTCCGCAGCTCTGGTTGGCATGGAAATGCATGTATACGCATATATACATATATATATATATATATATATATATATATATGTTAGAGTGTACTAGAAAATGGTCGAGTGGGACGAGCGGCTGGGGCGGCGCATGCTTTGCAGTGAGGCGCCCGACGTGGAAAAATACTGGGGCGGCGCTGCGGTCGAAGTGGATTGGGCCGCATCAAGGTCGCGCCGTTGGGAACTGCTGGCGATACTGCTCGGCAGAGTCATTCGTACTACTTCGCGCGCTGGTATTTGTGTTCAGACCCATCAAACGGGGTTCATAATGGCATATGACATGTATTTATGCCTTAAGAATAAATTCCGTTCCTTTCTCTTCTTTATTTCTTTTTTATTATTTTCTAATGCCGCTCGGTGATTACGCATGCATTGCGGCCGCAGTGTCGGCTTTCATTATACTATGTTATTGTACGGTTCCCTTTGCAGAAAAAAATATTTTGTCGTTCTTCAAGCAGCATGTATTGCATATAGTTATCAGTGGGTCTTGCGAAACGCAGACGAAGCAACATATGTAACATTCTTGCTTGCCGCTTCAAACAAGTAAAGCATATCTGCCCCATCCGGCGCCTTGTACTTAGATTTACGGGAAGCATTGATATAGATTTTAAAAAAAAGAGCAAACTGCAGTGCAACATTCCATTCGAGTTTCCGCCTTCCTCGCGGAACAGAATGCGGAGTAATTGGTAAGGGGTTATTTATTGCAGTCGGACCTCGAGCGCCGAAAACGGTTTTATAGTTAGCCATTCTATATGCTAGTCTTTGGCTGTAAGCCGTACGTGGAATTTTTTTCCAGTCGATACTTCAAAAAAGAAAAAAAAGAAAGAAAGCCTGCGCGGTAGCCTAATTAAGTTGCTATATCGTGAATACGGCTTTGCGCTGCTAAACTGGAGCTCGCGGGTTCAATCCAGGTCGCGGAATTCGATGAGAACGAAATGGAAAAAAGACTTGTGTACTTCTACTTAGATGCGCTTTAAAGAACCCCAGGTGGCAAAAACTAAACCGGGTGCCTCATAATCAAATCGTGGTTTTGCCGCGTAAAACCGAAGAATTTGCTTATATTAAAAAGAGAAAAAAGCAGGTAGCTGCGTTCTCCGGCTTATTTCTGGAGGTGTAAACAACATAAATTAATCTCCAGCCTGATTTCCGAGAAAAACCTGTTACGCTTATCCTATATTTCATGCATAAATGTAATGCCGTTCCCGAATGTATGACCGCTCAACTCTGCAGCTTGTATATTATAAACGGCTGCGCTCAGTTATCCGGTGCACTATCATAACGCCATAATGAAACAATTAAATGAACGGCATGTCTCACACATACGCAGATATATATGCAGATCTGTTGCGTTCGCTGAAGATAAGTGTACGTACCACATGGGGCACCCAGTTTTAATGGGTTGCAAACATGGTGAGACTGTCAAACAAAGTTTTCCCTGTCTGAATCAAGTTAGCAGATTTACAGGCTACCCAAAAATGGGGCGTTTACATTGAATGAGAGCTAGGAACTTCTTAAGCAGGACTTATTACCACCCGTGCGTTAATTCTCTCAGGAACTCCGCCTCTGCGCAACAGCCACGACTCTCCGGCAGCACAATCATTCGGAATAACAGTCCTCACTTGCATCGGTCCCTCACCTTTGAGACTTCAATGGTGCTGTTATGCGTTACATTCGAACGGAAACGACTGTTCGGCGTCGTATGGTATATCAATAACACTTGCTTAAATATATATATATATATATAAGATGGTTTTGCCTGTTATGAATATCATTTCTGCGAATGAGAATTTATGTGCAGTATTCACCAATAAGTGTGTTTGTTACTGCAAACACGTGCGCTTATTGTGGTCGGGAGTTCTCACTGTTTCAATTAGTGCATTTAGAATATTTGTTATCTTTCCCCTTACACATATATCGTGAATATATGTTTATGTACCCTTTGATTTAATCACCTAGAAATATATACGCCATTCTTCGCGCCACGCAGTTATTAAGTCCGATTAATTTCACTGTAATATTGTTTTCTTCGATCATTGTCCCTGATCAATATCCACCAACAAGAAGCGCGCGCAAAATGACACGACATCAATAATAAAATGTTCTTACGTAGCCTTCATGGTGCGGAGATACCAGTTACTTTTAGAGGACAGTGGTAAAAACAGCAGTTCACCTGGATAAAACTACATTTGGAACTGGCCGTCACGAGTCATGGGCGCACCGAAGCAACTAAACCATTAAAAAATGTACTGCACAGAGGTTCTGCGAGAAAAAATGCGCGTCCGCCAGCGTCCGCGTAGCGAACGCGCGCTCGCTAGCAGACGACGCGCTTGACAACGACAGCAAAATTGAAGACGTCGTGTTGTATAATCTATGCCTCAAATATACATGTTTGGCAAAATGGTTTAAACGTATATTTGCAGTTGAAATAAAGCGCTATTTTAAGAGCGTACTATGCGCAATCGGCCTCGGCGCCCGCAGCGAAAGTAAGTAGAATATGCCGCGGAGCGCGTCTCCGCCCCAATCCAGTTCGCTCGCAGCGCCCTCGCACTATTTTTCTACACGCGGCGCCTCAGCGGCAGAGCGCCGTTCGGCCCACTCGACCATTGTCCAGTACACTCTAGTTCCCGACGCGCGCTCTCTTTCTCGTCCGTAGCTAGGGGCGCTGCATTGCACAAGGGCGTTCGTTCCCGACGCGCGCTCTCTTGCTCTCTCGTTCCCGACGCGCGCTCTCTTTATCTCTCGTCCGTAGCTGTGGTTTACCCGAATGATCTCCCGGTGCTTCGCCCACTCATCATCATTCACTTCGTGGATATGCTGTGATGTTTTATTGTAGCCGGTGAGGTTGCAAAACGCATCCACTTGAAATGAATTTCCAGAATGAGACCAGAATGAGACCGACCGCGATAAATGACCCCGTACCAATTACTACGCATTCTGTTACGCGAGGAAGGCGGAAACTTCAATAGAATGTTGCGCTGCAGTTTTTTTTTTTTTTCAATAGCAATGCTTCCGGTAAATATGAGTACGGGGGCTCAGTTAGCTAAGGCGTTGCGCTGCTGAGCACGAGGTCGCGGAATCGAGTCCCGGCCACGGCGGCCGCATTTCGATGGCGGCGAAATGCAAGAAGCTCATGTGCTTGCGTTGTAGTGCACGTTAAAGAACCCCAGGTGGTCACAATTATACCAGAGCTCTCCACTACGGCGTGCCTTATATTCAGAACTGGTTTTGGCACGAAAAACACCAAAAAGAAAAAAATCTGAGTACAAGGTGCCGGATGGGGCAGATATGTTTCAGTTGCTTGAACCG
Organism: Dermacentor silvarum; assembly: GCF_013339745.2. NCBI lineage: Eukaryota > Metazoa > Arthropoda > Arachnida > Ixodida > Ixodidae > Dermacentor > Dermacentor silvarum. Next base: position 44,546,606 of record NC_051156.1, read on the forward strand.
GCTAGCAGGAAGGTTACATATGTTTCTCTGTCTGCGTTTCGCAAGACCTACTGATGGAAAACTATATGCGGAACAATACACACGAGAGATACATGCTGCTTGAAGAACGAGAAAAATATTTGTTCTCCAAAGGGAACCGTACAATAACATAGTAGAATGAAAGGCGACACTGTGGGCGCAATGCATGCGCAATCACCGAGCGGCATTAAAAATAAAATAAAGAGAAAGAAAGGCATTTATTCTTAAGGCATACATACATGTCATATTCAATTATGAATACCATTTGAGCGGTCCGAACGCAAATACCAGTGCGCGAAGTAGTACGAATGACCCTGCCGAGCAGTATCGCCAGCAGTTTCCAACGGCGCGACCTTCATGCGGCCCAATCCACTTCGATCGCAGCGCCGCCACAGTATTTTTCCACGTCGGGCGCCTCACTGCAAAGTATGGTGTTCTAGAATAGGGGTAGTGGTAGAGTGACCTAGAATATGGGAGAGTGTCCAAAGCGCCGCGCGAATGCATGGGAGGAGCGAGGACCTTTTTGTGTGAACTCCCGCGCCGCGGCGCTGCTGTACCGGACCCGTGGGCTTTCTCCGCTGCGGAAGCCGCGCCAAGGCGGCGGGCGTCTGCTACGAGCCTGATATTTTGGTTGACATTAGCCAACATCGCGATAATTTGGGATATATTAAGTACCACGTCACCGCAAGGTAATACCGCAGTGACTCACCGCACAGACAACGCGTTTTCCGGCTGTGAATACGGGTATTTTGTCTATTTCCTTCTAGCTCGCTTGATCCGCGCTTACGCGGCTGTTTGAGTAACGCATTCCGCGCGCTTACTTCATTTAGTTATGCATGGAATGAGCAACGTCAACGTGCTGCAGAATAAAATAGGCTGGAGACCGCGATAATAACCAAGAGAACGTAGCAGCCATGGTAGCAGATATGGCTAGCTCATGCTAACGCTTTTACACCCTATCGTTTCCTTTCTTTTATTTCATGCATTCGATTTGCTTTACAAGACTGCATCCCGCGTTCTGTTGTTTCTTTATTAAGTCGAAATCCTTAACTGGGCTCTTGGGAAGCGGAATGTGTCTGTTGGCCGATGCCGCGGTACCAAAAATAAATACAAACCGCGTAACTCTCGCGTCTCGTTCACTTGGTATATATTCCGAAGTATAGCGTGGAAAGGCACAAATGTGTGACTAAGATGACTGATGGGTCATGGCATTAGTAACTTGACATATTTGCATTCACGTCGCGATTAACGACAACAATATCACGTGTGGTGCAAACCCGCATTTTTCGGCCAGAAATCCCTCTGATGGTGTGCGTGTGACGATAAGAACGTGTTGAATGCCAATCTCGATCCCAGCGTGTCGAACTTGCTCATATATCATGAACTGAGAGCACAGGTAAAGGGTAATAATAGTAATGATAATTTCTGGGGTTTTACATCCATAAATCAAAATATATGGGTATGAGAAACGCCGTATTGGAGGGCTCCGGTAATTTCGACCGCCTGGGGTTCTTTAACGTGCTCCTAAATCTATGTACACGGATGTTTTACGCATTTCGCCTCCATCGAAATGTAAGCCGCCGTGGCCGGGAATCGAACCCGCGTCCTCGAGCTTAGCAGTAGAACCTACCAAAGCCACTAAACTATAGCACGGCGTGTATAGGTAAAGGGTACGCGAGAAATATACGCGGCAAAAAACAAGACAAACCAAAATTAATAAAACGCTAACAGTGCAACATTGTATACGTATGCCTCATTTCATAATTACGAGCAAGCGTCAGAAAACGAACATGATGGATTACGTATGTGCAACTCGTCTTTCGCCTTCTTGTTTTGCAAGAGCGCAAACACTAAGCGAATTTTAACATGAAGTAACTTTATGAATATTTATTGCGTATGCTCGCTGATTCGTACACAGCAAATATACTTACTGATCAATAACTACGTATTTGTAGTTACGTAATGAAAGAGACAACAAATCACCAGAACATAAACTTTTCATGTTTTGCTGTTATTGTAGGTAAATATTTTATGGATATGTAGAATCAATAGCGATATTTGTAGTGCATCAAAGACAGGAATTTTCAAGACGGTTTTCCACTCAATATAATGCAAGCACAAACATCGTCATGCGCCATGAATGCTTGTTAGTTTACGCAAAAATTCACACGTTACGCAATAACTATGATATAATGAGAAGTTACATGTTGGTAATTTCAAAGAGGGTTCACGGATTATTAAAACAAGGCTATTGCAGTAATAACTTTTACATAACAAATTAGTAAATTGCTAGGCCAGTAGTAGCTATCTATTCATTTGAATGTAGAAAAAAAAAGTATTTGTTTAGCTATATTGGCTGGATCGAATGGCTTTTCTTTCGAATGTCTGAATTTGAAAAAAAGCTTCGCTCACGGTGAACCTTAAGGTACATCATGCGCGAAGTTTGTATTGAAGCGAGTTAGGGCCGTCTTTGGTCTTTCTCTTGCTTCTCTTACACCTTCTCACTCTGCTCTGTTCATAATAAAATATTGTCGTGGCTAAAAAATATTCGAATAATTACATATGCATATAGCTGTAAACTACTACTGTCCGTGAGCGAAAAGCGCGTAATGGTGAGCGAAGCGGTCACTGCACGCACGTAAGTATTTCACTTCACTGCGCGAGTAATTTACTTTTTTCGTTACTCTTACTCTTGCAAGCATGGTGCTATTGCCCGCGTACCCACCTTTTTTTACGTTCTTTCCTTGCGCGTGCTCATTTAGCGCGTTTCTGCGCACGCACAGTTACCGTAATACCGTTCCCGAACCTAGCACCGGAGCTAGGCCGCGCTGATGACCTTGATACGTTAGTTTTTGCATTATCTTGCTGCCCAAGCACAAAGAAACGCTCAAAGATGGGTAAGCTCCATGCAGCACCACACTGTTTAAGTTAAATAGAGTTTAAGTGCTTTGCGTGGAAAATGAACGCAAAAAACTACAGCGTGTAGCAGACGACCCTCGCTTCCAGCGCGCTTCGCGAGCGCGAAAAGCCCACGGGTCCGGAGCAGCAGCGGCGCGGCGCGGCAGTTCACAGAAAAAGGCCCTCGCCGGAGCCGGCGCTTTGGACACTCTCCCATATTCTAGGTCACTCTAGTAGTGGGCTCAGATGACGGCTCCGCTTGAGGCCCTTGATGTCGCCTCCGAGAGATGGCGCTACAAACATTCTCACCTGAAACGTTTTGCAGTGTTGCGCCTACGCTATGCGGGTTATTTCACTGCATAGCGTAAATCTAAAGGAGTTCTTGCTATCTGTATTACCGGAAAGGCGTAAATTTGCATTTTGTGCTATATATAAACTTTACCATTGTGACTGCGACGGCTCGGGCGGCGTTATCGATGGCCTCGCGAGTGCATGAATTTGGGCGCTGGTTCGCCACCGCAGTGGGCAGCTTGCGGCAGTTACTGTGACGTTAACGTGAGCACGATAATTCGTTTTATATATATGAGCACGATGATTCGTTATATATATTCACACGTATACATGTTTATCTTTCACCGGTGGCCGCTTTCCATCGGCTAACAAATGTTAAACAGTTATTGCTCAGCGCAGGACGCGCCTGTATCGGAAGTTTCTAGAACGTTATCGATGCTTCTTTCCGTTGCCTGTTTTCACCGACGCTTATGTTATCTGATTGTATGACCGACGCGAATTGTCTAGAACTTTCTGGAAGACACGCGGGCACCAGGGAATAATCTGGAACATTCGATGACTCATGTATAAAAGCTGGCGCGTTTCGCCGCTGAGCAGATTTTCGACGATCGCCGACTGTGTTCGCCGCTTTCGTTGTGCTTCGAGTGTAGCTTGCTTTTGTGGGCACAGGTTCGCCCAATAAAAAATCAGTGTCGTAATACAGTTTTACGACTGTTTACTTCAGCGTCACTACTACGTGACATTATATATATATATATATATATATATATATATTGTAATGAAGAAGAAGAGCACACGGACAAGGCCAGCCAGATCGACTGTTCAATGCCTGCAGTGCAACCAGTAGGCCAGTCGGATCGCCAGTGCTTAGCACGAGTGGGAGCCGTTCGTGCAACCAGCTGTTCCTGCTCTGCGTCACCCGCCTTTCGATTACGAACAGACGCTACCATCTGAACTGTTCAGTACACCCCTTTACAATTGGTGGAAGGTGCTGGGTTTTCAAGAACATTTCCACCCTGGGACTCCGGTCTCGCACTCTGCCTTCCGTCATGCCTGACTCTCCCCAGCCGACGTCGCCGCCACCCTCCGTTGCCTGCTCTGGCGCTCTCCCGCTCCGCCATCCCGCGGTTTTCAGCGGTACGGATGAGCAAGACGTCAATGACTGGTTGTCTACCTATGAACGGGTGAGCTTGCACAATCGTTGGGACGATACCGCCAAGTTAAATGCCGTCATCTTCTACCTTGCGGGAGTGGCTCACCTGTGGTTTAAAAATCACGAAGCCGACTTTCAGTCCTGGTCCGCGTTCAAGACCAGTTTCGCTGAAGGGTTCGGTCGCCCCGCCGTCCACAAGTTGCGCGCCGGGCAGCGGTTACGAGAGCGAGCTCAACAACCCGGTGAAACATTCACCTGTTATATCGAAGAGGTTCTCGACCTATGCAAACGGGTGGATGCGTCTATGACGGAAAATGACAAATTGAAACACATTTTGAAGGGCATCGCTGATGACATCTTCCAAATGTTGATCGCCAAGAGTCCGCGTACCGTAGCAGAGCTCATAAACTTGTGCCAAAGCTACGACGAGTTGAGGAGGCAGCGCGCTTTGACCAGGCGCCCCTCAGTGGCTGACGAGACCCTCTCTTCCATGACAGTATTGTCTGATCGCTCCCCCCTGCTCACACAAATCCAAGCTTTCGTGCGGGAGGAAGTTGCACGACAGCTTTCTCTACTGCCCTTCGCTGAGCTACCCCAACAGCAGCGGCTGCCGCAACAGCCTCCTACACAGCTCGCTCCGACGCTCCGGCGGGTTATTGAAGACCAAGTTGCTGAGGCTCTCCCAACGCAGCATCAGCAGTCCCCTGTCGCAGCGCCACTTACTTACGCATCCGTCGCCCCCAGCCTCCTCGTCAACCACTCGTTGCGCTACATCCACGGCCGCTACCACCCGTTCAGCATCCCGTTCATCGACCTCCTCCTGCCTTTGCTAATCCTTGGCGTACGCAAGACAACAGGCCCATATGTTATGCCTGCGGTATTCCCGGCCATGTTGCACGACTCTGCCGCCGCCGCATGCTGCACTCTGATGGCTTTGCGCAGTCGCCTCCCTACGCCGACGTGCAACCTTTCCACGACACTTCTTTTAGTCGGCAGTCGAACAGGCCACCAGCCGAGTGCCCGGTCCTTACACGTCGATCACCTTCCCCGCGTCGCCGCTCGTTGTCCCCGATGCGTCGGCGCCCTTCACCCACGCAAGAGGAAAACTAAGCGCCGCAGTTCAGGAGGCAGGAACTGCGTCGCCATCGATCTGTACAAGTCCTTCATTGTCGCCTGCGAACGTTGTCGACCTTACTGTTGACGGCGTCTCTACCGTTGCGCTAATTGATACTGGAGCAGCCGTGTCTGTCCTAAACGAACGCCTCTCTCGCGCTTTACGAAAAGTTACGACGCCAATTTCTGGGTTTTCTCTTCGCACAGCAAGCGCCCAGCCAGTTCGGCCTTCAGCAGCATGTACAGCTAGAGTTATTATTCAGGGCGTTCTCTATATTGTGGAGTTTGTGGTTCTGCAGTCATGCTCTCACGACGTGATACTCGGGTGGGACTTTCTTTCGCGAAATAACGCTGTCATCAACTGTGCGCGTGCTGAAGTCGAATTATCGCCTCTGTGTGACGTGCCCCTCGTCGACGCCACTTCTCTTCCCGCTAAGCTAGTCCTTCGGGAAGACATCGCCATGCCGCCGTACTCGTGTGCCGTTGTTCCCGTCTTTTGTGGCGCTGTCTCTGAAGGCGCTGTCCTCTTCACTCCTTCGGAACTCTTCATAACCCGCAAAGATGTTCCCCTCCCTTTCGCCACGCTTGACATTTCAGCCGGTTTCAGCTCCATCATTGTCTGCAATCCTCTTCCTACAGCCCTGAAGGCTCTTTGCGGCGAAACACTTGGCCGTGTTCAGCCTCTTGATGACATGTTTATTACCGACGTGCCGGATGCTTCGCATGCACAGCTCACTGACTTCTGTGCACTTTCCACTTCTGCTCCGCCATCACCTGACTTATTCACACCTTTCATTGCCGACGACCTTACTTCCGAGCAGCGCTCCCAGCTTCTTCACCTGCTTGCCCAGTTCCGTTCTTCTTTTGATGTCGCTCAGCCTACTCTGGGCCGCACGTCAACCGTCAGCCACCACATCGACACTGGCTCCAACGCGCCTTTGCGGCAGCGCCCGTACCGCGTCTCAGCCAAGGAGCGTCAGGTGATCAGTGAGCACGTCGACGACATGCTTCAGCGCGGCGTCATTCGACCTTCCCATAGCCCGTGGGCATCACCGGTGGTTCTCGTCACAAAAAAAGATGGTTCCATTCGGTTCTGCGTCGATTATCGCCGTCTTAATAAGATAACGCGAAAAGACGTGTACCCTTTACCGCGCATTGACGACGCTCTGGACAGCTTTCAAGGCGCTGAATTCTTCTCTTCGTTGGATTTACGCTCGGGCTACTGGCAGGTCCCGATGTCAGCAATTGATCGCCCTAAAACCGCATTCATTACTCCAGATGGTTTATACGAATTTAACGTGATGCCATTTGGCCTATGCAATGCGCCTGTTACGTTTGAGCGAATGATGGACAATATATTGCGCGGCCTAAAATGGAGCACGTGTTTATGCTACCTCGACGACATCGTTGTGTTCGCCCCTGATTTCAGCACGCATCTTCTCCGCCTTAGGCAAGTGTTGATGTCCTTGACCAACGCAGGCCTGCAACTGAACTTGAAAAAGTGCCAGTTCGCCGCGCGGAAGCTCATGATTCTAGCTCACGTCGTATCTCAAGACGGCATTTGCCCCGACCCATCAAAAGTTCGCGCTGTGGCAGAGTTTCCTAAACCTAAGACACTCAAAGAACTCCACGCCTTCATCGGCCTTTGTTCTTACTTCCGACGCTTTGTTCGCAATTTTGCCTCGATTATATCACCTCTGACACAACTCTTAAGTGGCGCCAACGACCTATCCTCCTGGTCTCCTGCATGCGACACCGCGGTCGTGACCTTACGCCGTCTCCTGACGTCTCCGCCTATACTGCGACACTATGATCCCACCGCCCCGACTGAAGTGCATACCGATGCCAGTGGTATTGGCCTTGGTGCTGTTCTTGCGCAGCGTAAGCCTGGCTACTCCGAGTACGTCGTTGCTTACGCCAGTCGTGCGCTGACCAAAGCGGAACGCAATTACAGCGTCACAGAAAAAGAATGCCTGGCCATCGTTTGGGCACTCGGGAAGTTTCGCCCTTATTTATACGGCAGACCTTTCAATGTGGTTACTGACCATCACGCCCTTTGTTGGTTATCCTCTTTAAAAGACCCGTCTGGACGCCTTGCCCGCTGGGCTCTTCGCATTCAAGAATACGACATACACGTCATCTACCGCTCAGGCCGCAAGCACACTGACGCTGACGCTCTGTCCCGCTCTCCGCTGCCAGCCGACACTACCTCCCCCTCCACCTTTGAGACGGTGTCGTCGGTCGACATCGACACCTTCGCATCAGAACAGCGCAAGGATCCTTGGGTGGCCTCTCTTTTGGATCTCCTTTCTCGCTCACCAGCATCTCCCATCTCCCGCTCCCTGCGTCGCCAGGCTGCCCATTTTGCTGTCCGGGATAACCTCTTGTACCGACGCAACTACCAGCCCGATGGTCGCAAGTGGCTCCTAGTTATCCCCAGGTCTTTGCGTTCCGACATATGCGCGTCTTTCCATAATGACCCACAATGTGCACACGCCGGAGTTTTGAAGACGTATGAGCGCTTGCGGCAACGTTACTACTGGCGAGGAATGTTTACTTTTGTCCAAAAGTTTGTCCGCTCGTGCCCGCAATGCCAACGCCGCAAATCTCCGCCTCATCCGGCCCACGGTTTATTACAGCCGCTTCCGTGCCCTGCTCGTGCCTTCGACCGTGTGGGAATCGACCTGTACGGGCCGCTACCGCTAACACCTGCTGGCAAACGATGGATTATTGTAGCGGTTGATCACCTTACACGCTATGCCGAAACCGCCGCTCTACCTGCAGCAACCGCCAGTGACGTTGCATCCTTTCTGCTCCATCGTTTCATTCTTCGTCATGGCCCGCCTCGGGAACTGCTGAGCGATAGAGGCCGCGTGTTTTTGTCGCAGGTGGTTGAAGCTCTGCTTGCTCAATGCCGCATAGTTCACCGGACCACTACGGCGTACCATCCTCAAACTAACGGGCTTACGGAGCGCTTCAATCGAACCCTTGGTGATATGCTCGCCATGTACGTTTCATCGGAGCATACAAACTGGGACATCATCCTCCCATTTGTCACGTACGCATATAATACGGCTACCCAAAGTACTACGGGATTTTCCCCGTACTTCCTCCTCTACGGTCGCGATCCTTCCCATACCATCGATACGGTTTTGCCTTATACACCAGACGCGTCAGAGTGTGCTCCCGTATCAGCCGTCGCCCGATACGCCGAGGAATGCCGTCAATTAGCCCGTCATTTCACCTCCGACGACCAACAGCGACAAAAAGACAACCGCGATGGTGACGCTACGAATCAGAACTTCGCTCCCGGCACACTTGTCTTGTTGTCCGTACCTTATACCACGCCTGGACTTTCGACAAAACTTCTCTCGAAGTATGATGGACCATACCGCATCGTCGAACGCACCTCTCCGGTCAATTATGTCATAGAGCCGCTTACACCGACATCCGACAAGCGCCGCCGTGGACGGGATATTGTCCACGTTCACCGCCTGAAACCATTTTATGAACCGCTCGTCTCCACGTCGTAAGTCGCCAGGATGGCTCCGCTTTTGCACCGGGGGTAATTGTAATGAAGAAGAAGAGCACACGGACAAGGCCAGCCAGATCGACTGTTCAATGCCTGCAGTGCAACCAGTAGGCCAGCCGGATCGCCAGTGCTTAGCACGAGTGGGAGCCGTTCGTGCAACCAGCTGTTCCTGCTCTGCGTCACCCGCCTTTCGATTACGAACAGACGCTACCATCTGAACTGTTCAGTACACCCCTTTACAATATATATATATATATATATATATATATATATATATATATATAACGAACGAGAAGAAAGGGAACCGAGGGGCCCGATTATTTTAGGGTGAGTCTATTCTCCCGGCAGTATTTCTCCCGACGCTCACCTCCTATTGGCGCTCGGAAGTCACATGACAAACTGCCGGGGGAAAAACGGCCTGCAGGTTCGCCCTAACCTAACATCACACCACCTAATTTCACCTAATCTAACCTAACATAACACAACAACCTAACATAACACACCCTAACCTTCCAAGAGCCAATAGGAGGTGAGTGCCGGCAGAAATTCGGTGCAGAAGTTCTCTCGGCTGCCGGGAGAATAGCCACTGCCATTGTTTTAATAAGCATATCATAAGAAGCCAACAAACAATAACACCAAGGACAGCCTGTTGTCCTTGGTGTTATTGTTTGTTGGCTTCTTATGATTTGCTTAATATATATATATATATATATATATATATATAGTACTAGTTATCACCGTGTAATCGTCCACTGCGGTCCACTAAGGCCAGCGTCGAGCTAGCGCCGCTCTCATTAGCAGTGGACTGCTGCCCAAGCTGACCGCACTTGGTCAAGTTGTGGGCAGTTTTCTTGCATCATAAATGCATATACACGACGTGTGGGTACACATCGCCGGAAAGAAAAGCATGGCGCCTATATTTATGCAAACATTATTTTCCTTAAAATATCAAACAAGCTTATTTCTAATTGTATAATTCTAATTGAATTCAAGCAATGATTTCAGCGAGCAGGCGGCATTGCTCTTTGAGCGCATAAAATTGCTTTTGTGTTCGAATGCACTTTCAAGTTCGTGCAAATTTATAAGAACCGCATCGAAACAAAAGCGATGTACACTATTGTTGCAGCAGTGAAAAATAAGCAAAATCAGCCCAACCAAAGAATACTCAAAGTACTGCACAGATTCCAAAAATATTACAAATCTCCCTGCTAGTGCATGTGGAAAATATTTCTTTGTGCGTACAACAATAACAATGTTTACAAAATAAAACAAACCTTTGTTTTTCTCACAGAGCACACACTAGATACAAAGCACGTTAAGAGCATGCCTAAGAATATGCAGTAAGGCGAAATGAAAAAAAAAAACTCTTTGCCGTTAAGGACGTCATCGAAGTCTCTAATTATGTAACGCGGCTCAAAGTGCAATTCGCACACGGCACATGTCTGATCAAGCTTCTTGTCTTCACGGTGTAAGTTTCTTTCTCACTGATGTCTCCTTTCTTCGTCTTGTGGGACGGTGAAAAGAGACGCCTTCGGCGAGTCTTTCACTCGACTATAGCCTGTCCGGCACCCTGGTGAAAAACAGTAATTGCGCCGGAGTTTCTTAGCGCACCGTAGAACGAGCACAAAGGAAGTCCGAGGACGTTGCAGAGGCAAGTCGACGAACGTTGCACTTTACAAAAACAATCAAAATCAAGTCGATTCGCGTCCTCGTGTGCAGACTGCAGCAAGCGAATGGCAGTGACGGGAGCGCACACGCTGGCACGGGTCTTCAGGTGGAACTAGCTCCAGTGCCCCTAGCGGCCTCCGGCTCCGGCGACATGCGCGGCTTCAGCTGGAAGCGTGCGCCGCATAGGGCAGAGAGCACACTACCCAATATTCTAGTACACTGTACTGCAAAGCATGCGCCGCCCCAGCCGCTCATCCCACTCGACCGTATTCTAGTACACACTAGGCGCAACGTCACTATATGGCCATGACGTCACCACTCCTCGCTCGGGCGGGCGATTTGAATTGCGTTAGAGGTACGCGGACGCTTCAGACGCAATTTCCTCTTAAAATAAGTCTTTTCATGGCACGAAACAAGCGTTTCGAGGTTTCTGGTATGATATTTTAGCAGTCCGCATTGAAATATTTGCCTTTAGTGTCCCTTCAAAGAGCGAGTAAGCCGTGGTTACGTAAAATGAGCGGTGGTTCTTTTGGAGAAAGGGAGCCGGTTCTCTCTCCGAAAGAACCGCCGCTGACTTGAACCACGACTCACCCATTCTTCAAAAAGAGCGGCTCAAAAGACAGCCAAGGCGAGGGGGTGGAGGCGACTCTTGCCGAGGAAGGGCGGGAGGGCAGTTGCTTTTTCGCACCGCTAATAGATGGCGCGGAAATCGCACCCACCAGAAGAGACTGAACAGTTCGCCAGGGCTCGAGAGAGAGCCGGCTTCCTCTCTCCGAAGGAACTGTCGCTCACTTACTGAACCACCGCTCCCTCGCTCTTCAAAAGAGTGGCTCAAAAGATCCGGCTCGCTCCTGAGCGAGTTCCGCTCAGGAGCGAGCGGTGGTTCAGTAAGTGAGCGGCGGTTCTTTCGGAGAGAGAAAGCCGGCTCTCTCTCGTTCTGCGAGCCGCGAGGAACCGTTCCTAAGAACGGTTCGATGACAGAAGAGATTACCATTACGATGACAGAAGAGACGTGAAATTCTACGCTGTAATGATTAGAAGCAACGCAGTCAGCTGTGGAAGCAGACGACGACGACGACGAACGCGGGAACAGTGGCACGAGCGCGTGCCGAGCACGAGCCACCTGTGCAGATCTGAGAGCAGATGGTTTTTTAGCGTTACATCGCCGACGCAGGCTAGCGTATACAAGCTTCGCTTCAATAAAAAGATTTGGTTAACGTGATTTCACATTCTTTTTTTTCGATGCTCGTGTCAGCTAACTGACATATAGGCACGACGTGTTTCCTGCTGCCAGTTTTCGCCGAGTCTATGCTCTTGTTGAGTTTCTTTCTTTATGCTTAAAAAGCGAGAGTTTTTCACAATCACTTCGGTGGCTGCACACAGAGCGCGGACTGTCAGTCCACTGTCAGCACACACGCTCTTAAACAAGGAGCACATTTACGAGAAAGGGCCACCTATATTGCCGGTGTCGATATATTTATTCACAATTTACACTTATTATCCCGATGCGTTGATGAGCCACACTCTGAAGCCTGCGCTCCGTATTATGATAAAAAAGTCCCAGTTTCGCCTGAAGGGCGAAGCATCGATTATGATAGCTATTTAGTGAACAGCTATACGAAGCAAAGATAGCAGTTTTATCTGCCGTATACATTTATAAACATATTCATACTAACTGTAGAGAGGCACTCTAGTTTAATTAATTAGAGCGTAGAGCACTGCAACGAGACGAGAGGTTACACAGCGCAGGCAACACAGGCACACGGCTTCGACCAACTCGTCATCGTCGTCTTTCTTGAAGCAGTGCATACTGCTCGTTCTTCTTCAGTACATAACTAAATTATTAATCCAGGGACGCTGGAGTGAAGAAGCAAGGTAGTAGCAGCGAGCGAATTGACCTTCGTGCTGCCTCTCGCATCAGCGTGAACTAAGCCGCGAAAAACAGCGCACGGCGGACTCTGTCCCCGTCGCAGATGGCTTTCAAGATACGTTTCAAGGTGGCTTTCAAGAGTAGAACGCCCCCCCCCTCCCCTTCCTGCCTTCACTCCCCTCTCCCCTGGAGCCTTGCGCGCGACGGAACACTGCGCGCTTCCTCCCTTGAGTGCGCACAATTAAGCCGCGATAGCCGGCTTACCCTCGCACACTATGACTGCGATTAGTTTGCATGCGATTAGGTTCAACTTCATATCTGTTCAATGGCACAAATATGCTGCTTAGATGATAACATTCGGTTTCAACAGGCATGGTGGCAGTGGCTTCGGATCGCCCTGCTATGCCCTAAGGCACGGGACCAAACCCCGGCCGTGTCGGCTCCATGTTGATGGGGGCGGAATTTAAAAACGGCTGTGTACAATGCATTGAGTACACGTTAAAGAACTCCAGATGGTTGAAATTATTCCTGAGTCACCCCCTACGGCGTGCCTCATATCATATCCTTGTTTGTACAGACAAATGAACAGAATTTATTTAAAGATTTTTTAACACGCAGTTTAATTCTGCAAACATACATAGGAATATTGTCCTCCATGATGTGTTCGTATTGGTCATTCACATTTTCCCCCATCATACTATTGCAGGGAAGAATATTTGCAGGAGATATATACACAGGGAGAATGCGTAGCTCTATACTACAGGGCAGAGCGATACCGTTGATCGATACCGCGGTCACATCATCTTCTTCTTCTCCTCACAACCGCTTTCCATAACGGCACAAACTACTACGTAACAAGGTAAATGCTCGAAAAAAAAGTTGAATTGTGAGTCATATGAATATTTAACTAGCGTCTCCACATATACAGGAAATGGGATAGGCACTTGAAATGTAATGTTACAGAGATGTTTGCTGGTTATATGCATGAAAGGCAAATCTGAAATACATTGCCGAGCTTTGTCTATTCGCAGCATGCCCTGACTTTCTAGAACAATGTGTACCGTAGCACACCGGCACCAGATGATCGTGTGGTTCGCGCTAGGTCGAGTTTCAACAGAGCTAGCTTGTTTAACCGCTTTGTCAAGTCTACCTGAAGAATATAGGCTTGCTGCATTTGGTGGAAGTGCTGGGTAGTCCCCCTCAGTGTCTTGGAACTCCGCAGCGATACGCTACCATCTGCCTTCACAATCACCGAGGACGCCGGCCTCTCGGGAGCTGCTCCCGCTCCCATATCTGTCGTGTGCTCTGGGGAGCTTCATCAGCGTGATCCTCCAGTCTTCAGTGGCACTGACGGTCACGACATGGAAGACTGGCTGGCCTAGTATGAACGCGTTAGCGCACACAAGTCGGATGACTGCGTCAAGCTGACTCACGTCATCTTTTATCTTGGCCAACCTGCGGTTCAAGAACCACGAAGCTGATTTTACCACCTGGTGAGCTTTCAAAGAGACCTTCGTTTCGTTTTTCGGCCGGCCAGCGGTGCGCAAGCTTCGCGCGGAACACGGTCTCAGCGGATGATTTCAACAAATTGGTGAGACGTCCACAAGCTGCACTGAGGATGTCATCGGCCTCTTTAGGCGGGTGAATGCGTTCATGTCGGAACCTGACAGAATCAAACACACCATGAAAGACATAGATGATGACGCCTTCCATCGTCTTTCAAAAAACCCACAGAGCGTTACTCAAGTTATTGAGCTTTGCCAAAGTTTTCAGGAGCTGCGTTAGAGCACTGCACGGGCCCGGGCCGGCCCGCGGGCCCGTGCAGTGTCGGTGGGCTCGGGCCGGGCTCGGGCTTGAGGCCGCGGGCCCGGGCCGGACTCGGGCTTGAGGTCAAGGGTCCCGGCCAAACTCGGGCCAGCTCATTGAAGGGCCTAAGTAGGCCTTCGAGCACACGCGACCGTTATGCATTGCATGGTTCAATGCATTCTGTGCCAAGCTGAAGTGACACGTGCGAGATGACTGTCATCATCATCATCAGCCTATATTTATGTCCACTGCAGGACGAAGGCCTCTCCCTGTGATCTCCAATTAACCCTGTCTTGCGCTAGCTCATTCCAATTTGCGCTTGCGAATTTCCTAACTTCATCACCCCACCTAGTTCTCTGCCGTCCTGGACTGCGCTTCCCTTCTCTTGGTATCCATTCTGTTGCTCTAATGGTCTATCGGTTATCCATCCTACGCAATACATGGCCTGCATAGCTCCATTTTTTCCGCTTAATGTCAACTAGAATATCGGTTATTCCCGTTTGTTCTCAGATCCACACCGCTCTCTTGACTGCATATCTTATCAGATGACTATATCTTATCAAAGAAAATAGTGAAACAGATTGTCATTTTAACAGCGGAGCTGTTTCAGCCGGGCCTAATGTGTCCGATGAATCCAAAAAATGTGGGCCGATCCTGGCAGCGTGCAGAAAGGGTCCAAGCGCAATGGCACATACACCTGTGAACTATGGAAGCTGAGCCTGGATAAGTCTAGCTAAGAATGGTGGGGACTAATTGCCTATCGATAGGCAATTGATAGCCAATCAATAGTTAGTCGATAATCTATCAATAATAAATAAATTCCGGGAAATGGTGGGGATGACTTGGTAGTGCTTAGTCTAGCCCAAAAGCTAGGGCTAGCTAGGTGTCCATCATCTCCGCGGTAGCATTGCGCCGCAAGTGCAAGCTACGCTAATTTTTTTTCTTTTCCGCAAAGACGAACATTGTTTCCGCGTAAGGAAAAATAAATTATACAAAGAACCACTCCTCAAACCATTTCCATGTTACCGCTTTTGCGATCGCACTATTACCAGTGTCGATACTATGGCATTATTTTAGCGCTAAGGCCAGTTACTTTTGTGCTTCAATGCATAAAACAGCGTTTTCCTCAAAAAGTTAACTGGAACGCCCATGCATTTCGTTGGACACTTTGAAAATTAATATTTCGAAACTAGTTCAGTCTTGAGAATTCGTTCCAAGTGGATACGCCTTGCGAACTCAGCGGCTATAATTCGCAGATTGAAAGATGTTCCGTAAAATAAATAATTAAAAAGTTAATTCGTGTAATTATGTTAAATATTCAATCAGGTGTTTTGACCATCCATCAGGCCATCCATGTCAGAATTAGCTTGGAACTACATAAAACAATTAGCCTCCTTAGAGCGTCGTCGCATTAATGCGAACACAAGAAATCCTGAGATATGGTCAGTTCCATACTTCAGAACACTCTATAAGCATCAGTCGTTAATACATTACCTACCATTCACTTTGAAAAGATACAAAAATTTCAGTAAGAAAGAACTCAGCTGGCACTTTAGTCGCTTGTAATGTATCTGATGTGATTATTATTCTGTCTTTGTGTATGGTTCTGAGTATATAATGTAAATCCTGTTTCGGTTTTCATAGCAAATGTTGATCTTGTAAAATTCAGTCTCATACTATGTTGTATAGCTGGTGTTGCGTTGTTTTGTATAGCTAGTATTGTTATTATAGTGTTGTTTAAAACGCATTCTGTTAAAACTTTTTCCAATTCTGTTAACTCGCCGTGACGCAAATATTCTTTGTCTTTCCGTTCATAGCTATTTCGTCTATGAGGAATTCCAGCGAGAGCTGGAAATATATGTGAATTATTGTGCATTTGTGCACACTGTTTGCTGTAGTATTGCCTTGCCTGGTCTTATGGGTCACGTCAAGCTACATATGTAGCTTTTAGTGCAAAATGACCGTCTAGCATGTCAACTGGACAATAAATTGAGTTGATTTGATTGATTTCGTCGGACACTTTGAAAATTATCTCGAAACTGGTTTAGTCCTGAGAATTCGCTCCAAGTGGATACGCCTTGCGAACTCGGCGGCTATAATTCGTCTATTGAAAGATGTGCCATAACATAATTATTTAAAACGTTAATTAACGTAATTATGTAAATTATTCAATTAGGTGTTTTGATTTATCGTGGAAGTAATTGCTGACTCATCGAGTAGTTTAGATCAAGGATAATAACTGTGCTTTCTGCCACAGGCAATCTTTAAAAATTTGGTTCAGCTAAAATGAAATGCCCTGTATATTTGCATGCTAAATGACATCATAGAACCATATCGTACAAATCAAGGTAAGTGCATGTGCACCACCGGAAAAAATAGTAGCACAGGCAATGGGCCGGATTACTAATGTTCCCGTGGGAGAAACAAAGATTTCGGCCTTTTATTGCTTATATACTGGAGCTGATTAAACCTCGAGAAGGTGAGGCTGACAGATTCGGTACAATCTGTAAGTAAGAAAAATAATTTTTTTCCTACAGGCTGGGCCTGGTCATGCACACGCGGGCCCCAGCTAAGCTTAGGAATGAACGCCCGGGCCCGGGCTGGTCTCGGTCATGTACGCCCGGGCCCGGGCCGGGCTCGGGCTTTGTATTACGGGCCCGGGCTGGGCTCGGGCCTCGTAAAGCGGGCCCGGGGCGGGCTCGGGCCGAAAAATCAGGCCCGTGCAGTGCTCTAAGCTGCGTAAACAGCGCATCCCCACACGTCGCTCTGGTATGCAAACGGCTGACCTTTCAGCTTTGGATCGCAGCAGCGCTGGTATTGACTACACCTCCTCGCTGCCTGAAATTCAGCAATACGTACGCGAGGAAGTTGCACGTTAGCTCTCTGTTGTGGCATCGGTCACCGAGCATCTCACCACAGTGGACCAGTCGCTTCGTCGGGTTACCCAGTTTCAAGTTGCTGAGGTCCTCTCGTCCCCCACTTCGCCGCCGCAAGTTACGGCGCTGCTCACACATTGCTGAGGCCCTTACAAGATCTTATGCCCAACTGACGTTAGTCCCATCCAGCCAAGCCACCAACTGCTACACGCCGCCAAGTCCGGTACGGCCAGTTTAGGTACCGTTCTCGCATCCGAGACCACCTGTAAACCCCTGGCGCACTCCCGACAACCGGCCAGTGTGCTACGCTTGCCGTACTCCGGGACATGTTGCCTGCCTCTGTCACCGCCGCCTACTATATTTTCGCGATGGCTCTCCCAACCTTAGCCATGTCCCTCAACGAGCTTCACACCCTCTTACACCTGACGAAACGAACTTGCCTTCAGTTTGCGCCAATCTCCTTCTCCCCGCCGCCGCTCCCTTTCCCCCATAATTCACCGTTCCAACCATGCTAAGGAGGAAAATTAACAGCCGCAGTTCCTGAGGCAAGAACTGCGCCGTCGTCGAAATTTTCAGGGCCTCATCTTTCGCCGCCTAACGAGATTGCAGTGTTAGTAGATGGTGTCGCGACGAATGCTCTTGTCGACACAGGAGCAGCTGTTTGTGTGATTAGTGAAGTTCTATGCCGCAAACTGACGACCCCAATTTTTGATATTTCGCTGCGCACATGAGCTCGCAGCACGTCAAAACTTCGGCCACCTGCACCGCTCGTGAACAAGATGCGCTCTAAATCTTCGAATTTGTCGTTTCTCATGCATCGCATGACGTTATCCTGGGCTGGGACTTTCTTTCCGCGCATCATGTAGTTGTCGACTACGCTCGTGCACAGCTCGCCTTGTCTCCGTTCTGGGCCGGTATTTTGTAGCGATGACTTTAATGTCATAATGCCTTTTCGCGCTTATCGCGCTTTTCAGTGGTCAGAGCGACGGTCCGCTCGCGTTATCAACGTTGATATCGTGAGCCGACCGTCGCTCTGACCACTTACAAAGCGCGATAAGTGCGAAAAGGCATTGACATTAAAGGCATCCCTACAAAATAGCGGCCCTGTACCACAACCGTCGATCACCATCGCCCGTCTGCTAAAGTGGATGTCGCTGCTGACGTCGTCATCCCTGCTTTCTCTCTCGCCTTAGTGTCCGCCACCTGTGATGCTGTCCCCAATCAACTGTGCTTTTTGCGCTGTCTATAGAATGTGCGCGTCGCCGGAACCTTGTGCTACCGTTTGCAGTCGTCACAATTGATGATGATTCCGGTGCAGGTTACGCGTGCAATTCGTTTCGCTGCCCTTCAACTCTATTACATGGCGAACCTGTTGGCCGTCTCGACACTTTTGATGCCATCTTTCCGTTTGATGCGCCCTGCGATACACCTCTGCCTATCAATGCCATCACTTCTGCCACCGCACCCGCCTCACCCGACCCCTACATCTTGTTGCGCAGCGTCGATAACGCGCTCCCGCAAGCTCAGCACTATCAGCTCGTTCAACTGCTTGACCATTTTTGGGCCTCTTTCGACCTCGGTCAACCTTGTTTGGGGCGCACGTCAGCGGTTATTCACCGTATTGACACCGGTCACCATGTTCCACTGCGTCAGCGTCCCTATCGAGTGTCACAAGCTAAATGCAACGTCATTAGTGAACAAGTCGATGACATGCTGCAACGTGGCCTGATCCAGTATTCACACAGTCCTTGGGCTTCTCCGGTCGTAATGGTGCGGAAAAAGGACGGCTCAATCATATTTTGCGTGGATTACTGCCGACTAAACAAGGATGTTTATTCTCTACCACGAATAGACGATGCCCTCGATTGTCTACAAGGTGCCGAATTTTTCTCTTCCCTGGATCTTTGCTCTGGATACTGGCAAGTGCCGATGGCTGAAGCAGACCATCCAAAGAGGGCTTTTGTGACCCCTGAGGGATTATACGAATTTAATGTGATACTCTTCGGTCTATGTAACGCGCCTGCGACTTTCGAGAGGATGATGGACACTATCCTCCGGGTACTTAAGTGGCGCATCTGCCTTTGCTACTTAGACGACATAGTTATCTTTTCTGTCAATTTTGAATCTCATTTCGATTTCCTCGAGCAAGCTTTTGAGTGTCTCACAGCCGCCGGTTTTCTGAAAAAATACCATTTTGGTGCCAGGAAGATTACGATTCTAGGCCACGTCGTTTCACGAGCGGAAATCCTACCAGACCCTGCCAAACTGCGAGCCGTTGCCGAGTTCCCCAAGGCAACCACTCTTAAACAACTCCGTGGCTTCATCTGCGTGTGCTCTTATTTTCGGCGTTTCATCCGTAATTTCGCCTCTATTATCGCCCCCTTGACTCGGCTACTTGCCAGCAGCGCTGACCTCTCGGCATGGAATCCCGATTGCGACGAGTAATTTATGGAGCTCCGCCGGCTCCTTACGTCCCCTCCAGTACTGCGCCACTTCGATCCCAATTAGAGCACTGCACGGGCCGATTTTTGCGGCCCGGGCCCGGCCCGGGCCCGTTTTCACATTGGGCGGCCCGCCCGAGCCCGATCAAAACTTATATGGCGAGACCCGGGCCCGGCCCGGGCCCGGAAGTAATCTACGTTACCCGCCCGGCCCGGCCCGCCACCCCTTTACCTTAAGCCTGAGCCCGGCCCGAGCCCGACTCGAAACCGGCCCGAAACCGAAAAATACATGTTTTTCAGAGTTGAGAGCCCGAGAATAACTCGCAGAAAGCCCGAGCCCGGCCCGGGCCCGCGTCAAAAAACCGGAGCCCGGCCCGGGCCCGGGTCAAAAAGCACAGGCCGTGCCCGAGCCCGTGAAAAAACTCCTCTACCCGGCCCGGCCCAGCCCACGCCCGTACAAAAATGACTGTTGATTTTCTATTGACGTATTGTTGGGGTATTGTTGAATCAACGGACTTTCAACAAAGTCTCTAAAGTCTTTGAGTTCGCTCAACAGTTGCACAATGATATTTTACCATTGAGAGCTTCTCAATAAATAATTTATTGAGTAATTTGTGTTGATTTTCGTAGTTGTTTTTTGTTGTGTAGCAGTTGAGTTTAGCATATACTAATTAGGACTCGCATATGAAGGCGACATTTCAAAACTTTATTAAGAAGCAATCTTTGCCTCATTCTTGTCACTTTGCGGTAGGTAGGTAGGTTCTAGTTTGGGCTCGCTTTCGTAAAAAGAAAACAGTGTGTGACCAACTTTGGCACCGAACGTTGACCTTCGAGCGCAGCAGCCCGGTGCTCTAACCTTTAGGCCACGAGCGCACGCGTACGTCTCTCGTTCCTAAACCAGTCAGCGCTTTGAATGCTCGGCGTGCGCGCCCCCATGTAACTTCCTCGTCTTCCTGCGACAGCTCGCGCTTTGAGGCGCCATGTTAGACTCTACTATGTCCGGCACCAGCCCACTTTCGTAGCCGTTTACGCTACGTAGAAACTGCGACGTTGAACCAGCTTCATGATCGCCCACGAGTGACTTGTTCGCCGGCGTACAAGTGCCATCGTCGTTTTAACATACGGCATAGCCATAGGTGCGATCCAAAATGCGCACGTTTTAGGGAGCAAAAGAATGTGAAATTCACTTGAAAACACGGTGACTGTGTGCATGGGGAGTTCCCCAAAAGTAGACACGGCGGCAGCGCGGATGGTGGCGATAAGACAGGCGCCGACAAGCGACGACGCTACCTTTGAGCATCGGACGCGCTGTGCGAACCGTGGGATGCAAGCGCGCACAGGCTGTACACATACACTTCAGAGGTCTTAGAATTTCCTGTGCCACACCCTGTCTCTCGAAAGCATAATACATTTTTTTTATCCAACGGGCGTGGTACTAGATATCAAACAACGAACGCGCTTCGAGAGCACAGCGCGTTGAAGTAGTTTCGGATTCAGCAACAGCCGCAACATTACGCAGCTAATCGCTGTCTCAGCGGCTGCTCCCGACACTCGCCTTGCAGAAGCATGCGATAAAATTCTTGCCATGGAAGCCTCCCTAAAGCCCCTATATTTATAAAAGTAGCGCCATTCTTAGATCTTGCCGCCACCGCGCTCACCCCGGCGCTTCCTCCTCGCCCTCTCTTAGCCGCCTCCTGTCGCCCCAGCCTCCTCCGCTCCCCCATTGGCCAATCCGTGTCACGTGGAAGTTCGCGTCGCGCTTTTGTATATTTTTTTCTTTCCAGCGCGCTCCGACTGCCATTCTCGGGCCATTGCGACGAAAGTGCTGTACGCACAAACGGATCAAACGTGTTAGGGACAAGAACTTCGTTGTGATGGCATGCTGCTGCGCCTTAAGTTGCCGCAACCGACAAGGCGAGGGCAAAAGGCTTTTTTTGTTTACCATCCGGCGTGCGCAAACGCTTGTTGCACACTTGATATTTGCGCCGTCTCGCATCGTCGCGTTGCTACTTCCAAAACGGCATTATTAAGACCAGTTACTGACTAACGAAGCAAAATCGCGCCTCAAAAACGTCTCCGCAGGGCGCGATCGAAGTTTTCCTCGGATTTCCTCTGGTAGCGCGTTAGATGTCGTCTGCCACGGCAGGCCCGACGCAGGCGGCGCCACTGTCGATATCGCGCCTCGATCGCGCTGGTCGCGCCGAGCGCGATAGTGGAACGGAGGAGAAGGGAAGTGGATGGCGCTACTTTTATAAATATAGGGGCTTTAAGCCTCCCAAGCCTGCAGCTCTCCTATGTTCAGTGAAACGAACGAAGGCCAAAGAGAAATGAAAGAAATCAAACAACAGTTACGCGCCCACGTTATACCTTACCTTTTACCGCGTCATCTGCAGAGATGCTGCAAACTACTTAAACAAGTTGTTCATAAAAATAAAGATATTAGTAATAACTTTTACTCATAGGTGACGCAATGAACGCCAAACCAGTGTTTGAGCATGAGTGTTTAAGTGTGTGCGTGCATGCGTGACTTTATTGTGAGCAGTCTTTTGCAACGGTATCCAGTGTGCCGTTAGTTTCGTAGTCGCAATTTTGTTAATCGTATTATTTACTTTTACGCTATAAATTAAGTTTTCTTTCAAAATTTATTATGTTTTGTATGAACAAAAATTATCAATTATTATTTATGGATTTTAGGGCTTATATTTAGTAGGAACGATTTTATTAACTTAATACGATACTGAGGCTGTGACCACTTTTCGACTCTGTCACTCGTCTGAACTTGTGCGGTGGTTCTTGCCGCGCGCGCTTTGTTGGAAGCATTTTTCTTTTGTTTTTGGACATCATGACGCAAGTTTTAGTGAAATTGCTCTATGATGATAAGTGGGATGTTTATCCGTTGAAGACGTTTGCTGGCGCAGCTACTGGTCTTCGGGTGATGTTCGAGCCTGGCAGTTTTGATGAGTTGCGCGGCAGAATTTACGATGGAAGGAAGCCGAACACAGCCGCAGTCTGACTTCTGCACACAGGTAAGTGATTTCGTTTTCTTGAGCACATAGCCGCGTTTCTTTTTTTTTTTCACTTGGACGATCGTCAGATGTTAAGCACACCGTTCACTTTCTGCAGGCAAACCGCATGCCCTGGAGCGAAAGCGCGCGAAGCTAGCGCTTGCTGCCGCCGCTGCTTCGATTGAAATGTTCGTAATATTATCTACTAATTTGTTATCGCAATCGATGCTTCGCCTTTGGAGCGACACTGCGATATTAAAAAAAATATTCTTAATCTGTAGTGGCTCATAGTATACCTTAAGGCTAGTGTGCACATTTTCTCGCGTAGTCGTTAACTGCGCCTCTATTTGCGTGGTGGCTAATGTCGCGGTGTGCTGCAAAATATATTTCGCCTTTTCGGTATGTGCGGAGAACAGCCTACCGATAAGTCCTGCATCGGCGCGATGATTACACGGATACACATCGTAAATGAACAGTGGCGTGGTGGCGACGTCGGCAAAGCCGCCGACGGGCTTGCCTTATCACACATCGCCACCCCAACCGCAGTAAGCATATTTATCAAACGTGACGTGTTGCCGTTTAAGGCGTACTGCACGCTTTTAATAGGCGATAACTCAAGCGCGCCGCCGTTCTCTAATACCTCTTTGAGCTGGGCCGACTCGAATGTGCGTTGCTTGCAGAAACGAAAGGAACGCCAGACGGCTCATCGGCGCCTCAAGCTAAGCGCCGCACTCGAGCACCGTTAACGCGGCGAGGAATGGCACGTTCATGAAGATAGCTCACTGCACACACGCAAGCGTGCAATGCGCACAGGACGCGTACGCAACGCGCGGCACACAAATCGCGCGGAATGTTCTTAGCCACGCAGCAGCGGATACTAAGCTTCAAAGAAGCGGTGCCGGTTCTCACTAGCACGCTCGCGCGCGCATTGCTCTCGGCGAATTTTTAGGTCTGCCCTGCTGCTCCCGAAGATTCGGACTGCTGCTTGGTATCGGCTGTGTACTATAGCATGGTCTTTCGTGTTGTGAGAGAGCCGGGAATATATTTCACCGGTGTGAAACAAACATCGGTGTGCGTATCTTTGGTAACATTTACTGTAACAATCCATTTCATCATTTTCGCGACGGCCCTCTTGAAAGAGACGTAAATTTTTAATTGCCAGTGTAGTGCGTACTAATATTTAGTGCGTGGTTATGTATATTGTGTGACAGATTTTTAATTTGCATTTTCTAATTCTGTCTACATTCCCTTCTCTACAGGTTACACATGCACCAAATGCCCAGGTGCTAACGTGTCGTTCGTCAAGAACAGCTTGGCGTCGTTTCTCGCAAGAGACATCCATTGATCTGCGGCTGATTCACCAGGAAGCTCGCATCTCTGTTGCCACTCTGCGTCAAGTGGGATTTCTAACTATCTTTTATTCTGCCCTGTGGTGTACGCTGTGAAGCTGTGAAGACTTACTTTCATGGACGCTGTGAAGGCTTACTTTCGATGTGTTCTGCCTTTTAGTTGTAAAGAATTGGCTACCTTGTGAGTGGAGGTAGTTCCTTTTTCTTGTGAGAATGTTTATCAGCCTAACCAAGTGGTACATGCGTACTTGAAACAGCAGCACAGACGAGGATAATGAAATAAGTAGGAACACATACAAGCGCCGACTCAACTAGAAGTTTATTCTTGAAGACAGGTTGTAAACACATTGGAACTTGACAAAGATAAGAAACCATGTATGCGTGGCCTTTGTGATTAAACAAAATTGTGTTTTCTGCTGTAAGGGGTAGAACGAACAATTGTTTCATCACAAAGACCAGAACACAAGAGAAATTACGGAAGCCTTATTTATTGATTGCAAAGAAGACAAATGCATAAGCTATCTGTTGCTCTTAATGGGAAAGAGTTGGGATTTTTAAAAGAGCTCTCCTTGTTTGGTGGTATCACTTATAGGACATCTTTCACAGTTTTTTTTTACCTGCATATTTATACTACAAAACACGTCTTTCGTTCCTTTTTTTGTTTCACCGGGCTGTCTGCCACGCATGCATGGCTATTTCTTTGTCAAGTTGGCCAGTGTGCTTAATATCTTTGTCGTCACGAACAAACTTCTAGTTGAGTCAGAATTATTGTGTGTTCCTACCTTATTTCACCGTTCTCATCTTTGTTTGAGCTGTTTGTAAAGTATGTACACACACCAAATTACCAAAGTATCCGTAAAATTGAGATACATGAAGTTATTTGCACTATTCATTTCTGCAAGAATGGTATAGCTTCTCATCTCGTTTGTTCTTAACGTTGTTGTACAGTTTTTGTAATATATAGCTTGGAAAGACGTTTTCTGTCAGATTAAATATGCATGTATGTCACTTTCGATATTTTTTTTCAACATGGGTAGTGCAGCTGCTTCCATCTTTCAGTTGCTGCTTTGTCGCAACTTTTATATATTTTATGCAGCGAAATGCTGGTGGAATTATATATATTTATGTGCGCAAATGTGGTAAATGGTGTTTTGTATATACATTTATTTGCGTTTTTTACTAGCTCTCCAATCTGGCTGTACAGTTATTGAAACCTTTTCTCATGCTTTATAATGAGTCGTTCTAGGCTCTTTGATGATGCAGGTGACCATTTATTTCACTGTTGGGAATTGCGTTAGCTGTGTGTCACTCCAGTTGTCTGTGTATTTTATGTCACTTCATTATATCATTGAAAGTATTAGCCTTGCATTAGCTTTTTATTGACCGAGGTACCAGTCAGTTGCTGTGTAGGGTGAAAAAAGCCCAAAGAAATGATTTCATTAGCTTTGTTCAAGTCCAGAAAAAAATTCACTGATGAGCTCACTAAATTAGAAAATGCCACCAGGAAACTCTTCCGCACCCAAAAGTAACACAATAAATTAAATACTGTTCACACTCGAGAGGGAAACAGCGCGAAAAAACTCGACAAGAAGGGAGACACACACCAGCGCTTCTTGTCCCTTCTTGTCTTCTGGTGTTTTTTTGCGCTGTTTCCCTCTCGAGTATGCACCGACTAGCCCAAGCCTCTACTGTCTTGAAATACTGTGCAGTTCTTGACTTATGCCAGGGAGGTAAGCTGCTTTTACAGCACAAATGTTTTAGAAGTTTACCTCTGAAAAACACGATTCAGGTGTTTTGTATATATATACATGAAGTCATTTGTTTCCAGTTTACTTGTTATTTTGCCTACTCACAGGCAGCCGTAAACCCTTCTGTGAGTGTTTACTGGGTGTGTGAAGCATTTTACTGTAAGGTATCCAGTGGTCTTCATTTTTGTATTTATGCATGCAAGCCAAGAGTTCATGTGTTCAAAGTTAGTTACAAGGGTATGCTTAAGGTCTGCCTTTGACTCACTTGACTGTTGTTTTTACAAAATATTTTTTTTCTGCTGTAATTGTGAAATATAATTCTTTCTGCTGTAATAAACTTCAAGTTGAGTGAGCATTCGTGTGTATTCTTATCTTAATTCAGCGTTCGCATCTCTGTTTGAGCTCCTGTTTGTCAAGTCTGTACATACACCAAATTGCCAAAGTGCTCGTAAAATTGTGACACATAAGGCTATTTGCATTGTTTATTCCTGCAAGAAGGCTATAGGTTTCCATCTTCCATTTGTTTTTAACATTGCTGTACATCTTTGTAGGTCAAGTTCAACGAGTCCCTTAGGTAGCCAATAAGAGTGAGAACTTTGTAAAATTTATCAATTTCATCCATCATCATCGTAGTTCTAAACCCACTAAGTTCTACTTTTTAGTTCTCATGACCCTGCTTTGTGCTGTGCTGTACAGGCACAGGAAGCTTTTTTTATGCTGTAAGTGCAGGTGGTGTTGTATATCTTCCAGAAAAAATTGTTGCGAGTTTAACTAGGCATGTGTACGCTTTTGCTACATTTTTTCAGCATGTGTGCTATAGTTCTGCTCCCTTACACTTAATAGCACTGTAGGCACTAGCGTATGTCTTCAGGTTTCATACAGTTGTGCCTTATATACTGTAATAATGTGTCATGTGCACGCTATATTACATATTAGGGTACATGAAATATGTCAGTCGCTCCTTTGCATCCGTTCGGATTAGGGAAAGTTATTTGAAGAGGCACCGGGGCATGCAAGTGCAAATAGCAAAGCAATTTCAAAATTAAGTGCACTAAAATGCCACAAGCCCAACAAAATATCAATGATATTTCAGTGGCAATTTTCGAAATATCAATGCCATCTCAACAGGCGCACGCTGTACTTTTCAATTTTTCAATGCTGTGTCAATAATCACTCAACAAATGGTCAACAGAACAATTACAACAGCATTTCAAGACTGTATCAATGGAAACCCAACAGAAATTCAACAGAAATTACACAATGATATGTCTAAGCACAATGTGCTTTCAATACTAACTCAACAACTATTCAACATTGACTTGCCCAATTGTGTTTCAATAAAATTTCAGTGGCCAATATTCAAGAGCCCTCAACACTTTGCTCAATGATATCCCAACAAAATTCCAATGCATGCTCAATACGATACTCAACATTGACCAATGATATTTCAATGCATTCTCAACAAAAATTTTTGTAAGGCCGGGCCGGGCCCGGGCTTTCGGGTAAGCCCGAGCCCGTGCAGTGCTCTAATCCCAATGCGCCTACTGAAATTGACATGGACGCTATCGATGTCGGTCTTGGTGCCATTCTCGCCCGACGCAAAGACTGCTGTGCCGAGTATGTCGTTGTATATGCCAGCCGTACCCTAACAAAGGCAGAGTCAAACTATTCTGTAACGGAAAAAGAATGTTAGGCAGTTATTTGGGCAATCGGCAAATTCCGTACTTACCTCTACGGATGCCAGTTTGACGTTGTGAGTGACCACCTTGTGAGTATGCTTTGTTGTCATCTATGAAAGACCCCACTGGTTGCCTGGCTCGGTGGGCTTTACGCCTTCAAGAGTATAATATACGTGTCATTTATCGCTCGGGACGCAAACATTCAGACGCCGATGCCCTATCCCGTTCTCCGCTGGCTTCTGATCTACTTTGTTTACAAACTTCCACCTGCGATTCGTCGTCCCTCAGCATCCCCGACATGCCGGCCGAGCAACGCAAGGATTCCTGGATCGCTTGTCTGCTCGAAGTTCTATCTCACCGTTCGCTTGAATCTGTCTCACGCACCATTCGTCGTCAAGCACAACACTTTGTCGTTCGTGAAGGCTTGTTGTACTGCAGGAATTACTGGCGCGACATGTATCGATACATTCGCCAGTACGTGTGGTCATGCCTTTCGTGCCACCGTCGCAAGACACCCCCTCATAGCACCGCTGGTCCTTCGCAACCTTTACCGTGCCCTGCATGACCATTCGACCGCGTTGGCAATGATCGTTATGGTCCCCTCCCCAACACTCCTGCAGGCAACCGGTGGATCATTGTCGCCGTCGACCATCTCAAACGGTGCGCTGAAACAACTGCGCTGCCAGCTGCAACCGCGATAGAAGTCGTTCGCTTCCTTCTTCGCCGCCTCATTTTGCCACACGGTGCGCCCCATGAATTATTACGCGATGGTGGTCGCGTCTTTCTCTCCAACGCTATCGAGGCAATGCTCCAAGAATGCCGCATTGTTCACCGCACCACATCCGTGTACCATCTTCAAACAAACGGCATGATGGAGCGTTCGAACGGTACCCTTGGTGATATGCTTGCGATTTGCGTGTTGGATGATCACTCCAATTGGGACCGAGTGCTCCCCTTCTTCACGTACGTCTATAACTCTGCGCCACAAACTACCACCGGCTTCTCTCCTTTCTTTCTTCTACATGGACGTGAACCATCATGTTCCATGGACACCATTCTCCCCTACCAACCCGATGTTTCTGACGCCACGTCTGTTTCCGAAGCGGCTGCTTATCTTGAGGAATGTCAACTGGCTCGCTCGTTTACCGCGCAAGACCAACATCGCCAAAAATTTCGCCATGACGAATCCGCATCTAGCGCCCACGATTGCCCGGGAATGCTAGATTGGCTCTGGGTCCCGTCCACTACTCCCGGCCTTTTAATCAAGCTTCTCTCAATTTAACACAGTCCCTACCGAGTAGTAGAGCAAACAACACCCGTCAACTATATCGTCGAGCCGGTCGAGCCGCGTCTTCCAACCACTGCCTGCCGAGGGCGTGAAACAGTTCACGTAGCACGGCTGAAACCCACCTGTGCTGTCATTCCCCGAAGTCGCCAGGTTGCCTGCTTTCTGCATGAGGAGTGATTGTACCGGAGCACATCGTGGGGGGAAGGGCGTACCAGCTCTATGCCAATGTGGAAGAAGACGTTGACTATCGTAGGGTACTCGCCAGGTCGGGTTTCAACTGAGCCAGCTTGTTTAACCACTTCGTCAAGTCTACCGACGAATACGTTTGTTGCAAATGCAGGTTTATTTGTATTAGCCCATCAGTCCAAAAAAATTAGGGGCAACTTCACACTAGCGTGCGGAGACTAGGCAAACAGCGAAGCTGGCAACCCCACCTACCTTTATCTCGGTTCGGCCCAGATTTTGCGAGGTGATGCTTCGAGACTCGGCCATGTTTTGCGTAAGATCACACCGGAATCATCGACAGCCCAAGGAGCAACGAACACTCGGCCACGAAAGTATCTGGACGCTCAAACGCTTTTGCTCGGTTTCCTGGGCTCGTAACTCGGGATCTTTTGCGAATCGCCGACGTTTCGCCGCCGCTGCGGCGGCGCGATCTCGGGATAGGACCGAAGTCGTCTCACTCGCTCTCGAGTAGTGGCGCGGCGGCTTTCGCGCCGCGCTCCCTCTTCTTCGGGAGTGACCTCTTCTTCGGCCGTCCTATCATCGCGTCGATATGCTCGGCGCGCAGACGGTGGGACTTCTGTGTCGGCGCGGCGGCGACGCGGAGCTATATATCCCGTGGGTCGGCGCAGTGACGCCACGGCTTAGCTCCACTTCTGCGCAGCCGCGGCAACCACACCGCATGGCGCGGTGACGTCATGGCTCGGCAAAGCTAAAGCAAAGCGATGCGGCGTGCGCGATGACGTCACGGCTCAGGCAGCTGTGGCGAGGCTTGGCGCGGTCAGCGCAGCTGGGGCGAAGCGTTGCTAGGCGACGCATGGTGACGTCATCGCCAGGCGAAGGTTTTGCGGCGTACGCTCGACGGACCATCCTTGAGCTTTAACAGTTTCGGTAGTTCAAAGGGGTATGTGCCATTACGCTTGGACCCTTTCTGTTCTACCTCAGGATCCGCCCAAATTTCGGCATTACATCTGACGGCAAACGCCCAGGTTAAACAGCTTCGCTGTTAAAATAACTCAGCAGTATATTTTCACGGATAATCCGCAGTTGCCATATCGGGAACCAGCGCTGGCCAGGAGGCGCTACGCCAGTTTGGGTGTGCAGCTGAAATATGCTGACACCGTCCGATAGGGAGGCCACGAAAATAGTACCACATTTTGGATGATAACAGACCCGTGGCTATATCAACGTTTGTTTTAGATCTATGCATCCAGCTAGGCTCTGGCCATACGGCCATACCGATGCGCGCTGGAAAAGCGCATGCGCTCATGTGCTCTAGCACGCCACTTCCAAGTCAGGCGAAAATCTGGACACATGTACCTCAAGAAGAGTGGCGATATTGTTGACGCGAAATCGCAGCATGTGCAGCTGAAAACTGTTCCTACCGCTCACTAGGCTGTGTGTTACGTACGGCGCTGCTGCTGGGACGCGAAGTTTCAGCGCTGGTTGCCCATAAGGTTCAACAGGTTGTTCATCAGGCTGTCATTTCATTAATCAAGACGAGAGACTTTCACGCACAGACAAAATAAGCAGACAAGAGGGACAGCTAGTAAGCGCATTAAAAAAAATTGTGGGGTTTTACCAGCCAAGACCACGATATGATAATGGGACACGTAGTAATGGGGGACTGTGGATAAATTCAGACCAGGTAGGGTTCCTTAACGGCCAGCCAATGCACGGTACACGGGCGTTCTTGCATTTCGCCCCCACCGCAATGTGGCCGCCGTTACCGTGATTTGATCTCGCGCCCTCGGCCTATTCAGCGCAACACCAAAGTCACTACGTCATCACGGAGGGTAAAGTAATTACATTAAAGAGAAGTTGTTGTCAATGGGAGTCAAGGCCAACTTTGACTTTCAGTCGCTCGGATGATGTTGCTGTTACGTCTGCTGTGCCACAACGCTCCGTCTTGGGGTTGCTTCGCTTTCTTGTTTTTGTTGATAATATTTGGGATGGTATCGAAACCCAGATACGATTCTTTGCGTATGATTGTGTAATGTATGCAGGAGTGTTTGATGACACATTGCTTTCCATTGGTAGGCGACCTGAAGCGCTTGCGAAAATGGTGCGTCATTAATAGCTTGTCTTCGAATATAAATATATCTGCACACATTAGCCTTACGAGAAAAATTAAAAAAGAAAGAAAAAATGTAACTGCTTGTTAACTAACCAAGACATAGAAAATGATCCATCAGTCAAATATTTAGGTGTTCGGCAGTAAGAGAATGACTCTTAATCAGAACAAGCTATACCATAGTTAGAAGCGGTATAGCATGAGCCTGTCTCACGCACCATTCGTCGTCAAGCACAACACTTTGTCATTCGTGAAGGATTCTTGTACCGCCGCAATTACCACGCCGAAGGCCGCATGTGGCTGCTTGTTATCCCCCGTCTTCTGCGCTCGAACATATGCACCGCCTACCACGACGATCCTCAATGCGGCTGCGCTGGCGTATCCAAGACATACTCTGGCCTACGCCTGAAGCGCGACATGTACCGCCTGGCGCCTGGCGCGACCTGTATCGATACATTCGCCTGTACGTGTGGTCATGCTTTTCATGCCACCGTCGCAAGTAACCCCCTAATAGCACCGCTGGTCCTTCACAAACTTTACCGTGCCCTGCATGACCATTCGACAGCGTTGACATTGATCTTTACGGTCCCCTCCCTGACACTCCTGCAGGCAACCGGTGGATCATTGTCGCCGTCGACCATCTCAAATGGTGCACTGAAACAACTGCGCTGCCAGCTGCAACCGCGATAGAAATGGCTTGCTTCCTTCTTCGCCACCTCATTTTGCCACACGGTGCGCCCCGTGAATTATTACGCGATCATGGCCGTGTCTTTCTCTCCAACTCTATCGAGGCAATGCTCCAAGAATGCCGCATTGTTCACCGCACCACCTCCGTGTACGGCACCACCTCAAACAAACGGCATGATGGAGCGTTTCAACGGTACCCTTGGACCTTTCGCCAAGGACACTTTTGCGTGTCCTTGGCTTTTTGCAACGAAGTCTAAAACAGGTAAGCATTGGCGTAAAAGATGTCATCTATAAAACATTTGTTTTACAAAATTCGGGGCCTCAAGACGATTCCTGTGTGGGATTCGTTTTGTGGTCTCCATTTAATGGATTAGAAAAAATCCAATCCGGCTCGACAGGGTTGGTCCTGGGGAGAAACGACTACGTTGTTGGTGTAAATACAATGAAAAAGAACTAGGGTGGATCCCTTTGTTTGAATCTGCCATAACCATGCTCATCAGAAGGCTCCGCATTATGTTTCTTCGCGTAAAAGCCATCCACTCAAAATTAGGCTGTACCCTTCCAGAACTGCCCTGTTTGAAGTTTTTCCCGACAATCATTGTCGCTTGCAATTCACTACCTGCGGGTGGGGTACCGCAGCAATGTTGATGTTTGACCCCTCCAATAATGTCTTCATGACACTATAGGTAATCCGTGACACTAATCCGTGACACCTTCGTTATTCTTCAACAGTGTTCACGAGACGTCATTCTCGGCATGCACTTCCTGAACCAACATCGCGCAATATTCGACCTGAAGTCGACGTTGATAACGCTGTCCGAAGATCACGCGATACCGCCGGAGGGCTCTCGTAGTCACCCCGCCTTGAGTGTGCTCAAAGATAAAATGAGCATCCCGCCTAGGCCCAGATTCTCATTTCCGTCGGCACCGAACCACCCGCAGACGTAGAAGACATCATCGAGGGCGAACCACATCTACTGCTCGATCATGGAATCTGCGTCGCAAGAGGAATTGCTCGAGTTCACTGAAGAAAAACGGAAGTGGTACTGACCAACTTCAGTCAGGACTTCAAGCACGTTAACAAGGACACCACGATCGCATACCTCTAGGAAATTGTGGAAACAAGCAATGCGTTTGTCCTCTAGGATTCTGCCGTATCTACCTCGACGACCGTAGTTCCCGAACCAGTCTTTGACATGAATCCAAGCCACCCCATGAGTGAACAAGAGCTCGAAAGTGTTCTCCGACGATACAAAGGGTGCTTTTCGACGTCATCGCGGATGCGGCAAACACTAGTTGCGAAGCATCGCAAAATAACCGAAGAATCCGCTCGACCACTCCGCCAGAGCCCTTAGCGAGTGTCGACGCCAGAACGAGAATCTATATGGCAAAAACTCGGTGAAATGGTGCGCGACGATATCATCCAGCCCGTGGGTGTCTCCTGTGGTCTCAATGAAGAAGCGGGATGTAACTCTGCGCTTTTGCGCCGATTATTGCCGCTTGAACAAAATAACGAAGGACGTATACCTCCTTCCACGGATAGACAATTCATTACACCGACTTGGCAATGCTAAGTACTTTTCGTTGATGTATCTCAAGACTGGTTATTGGCTAATTGAAGTCGACGAAAGCGATCGAAAGAAGACCGCGTTTATCACGCCAGACGACCTCTTCAAGTTCAAGAGGATGCCATTAGTGTCTGCGCCTGCAACGTTCCAGCGTGTCATGAACACAGTCCTGGCAAGACTGAAGTGGCAGACTTGTCTCGTCTGCGTGGATGACGTTGTAGTCCTTGCCACGAATTTCGAAGAACAGTTCAAGCGGCTTCTGACACTTCTAGAGGCGATCAAATCATCATGACTCACCCTGAAGCCGGAAAAGTGCCGTTTCGCGTACGGAGAACTTTAGTTCCTCTTCCCCGTTATCAGCAAGCCTGGAGTCCGTCCCCACCTCCTGAAGACAGCTGCCATCGCTATGTTCCCGCGGCCCGCCTACAAGAAGACAGTGCGATAATTCCTTGGCCAGTGTGCCTGTTACAGGCGCTTTGTAAGACACTTTACCAGCATTGCTGCACCATTAACTCATTTCACGTCGACTTTAAATGGGAAACACGGCAAGGTGACACATTTGAGGAGCTTAAACCACGGCTGCAGTCACTGCCGGTGCTTTCACACTTCGACGAAGACGCCGATACAGAAATACACACTGACGCAAGTTGCGTAGGCCTCAGTGCCGTGCTAGTTCAAAGGAATGACGGAGTTGAAAGCGTAATGGCTTACGTTAGCTGGTCACTGTCAGAAGCGGAAGCGAATTATTCTACGAAGGAGAAAGAGTCCCTTGCGATCATTTTGGCTACGGCGAAATTTCGTCCTTGCATATACGGCCGACATTTCAATGTGGTAAGCGACCACCACGTTTTGTGTTGATTGGATCCGCGAGGATCCTTCAGGTCACCTAGCACGATGGAGTCTCAGACTCCAGGAATTGGATATGAGCGCGGTGTATAATTCCGGGAGGAAGCATTCTGGCGCCGACTGCCTGTCGCACGCCCCTACTGACCCGCCACCGCAAGGCGAACTGGACGACGACGCCTTCCAAGGAGCAATAACTGAAGACGACTTCGCCGAACCACAACGAGCCGCCGTGGAGCTAGGAAGCCTTTTGGAGTACTTAGGAGGCGTGACCGACGTTGTCCCTAGGGTATTTCGGCGTGGACTGTGCTCCTTTTGCTTGCGCAATGATGTCCTCGTAAAAAAGAACTCCCCAGTTCGCGCGAACTACCTTCTCGTTGGGCGAGCAGCACTCCGGCCAGAAGTCTTGCAAGCCATACACGACGATCAGACAGCCGAGCACCTTAGGTTTTCCCGTACGCTCGCGAGAATACAAGAGAAGTACTATTGTCTGCGCCTGAACGCAAACGTCGCCAGCTACGTCAAGACATGCCGTGACTGCCAGCGACGCAAGACACCACCGACAAGGTCAGCGGGTTTACTAGAGCCGATCGAGCCTCCTTGCCGAGCATTTCATCAGATCAGGATGGATTTGCTCGGATTCCTTCCGATGTCAACATCTGGAAACAAGTGGATAGTCGTGGCCACCTTATTGTACCTTACCCGCTACGCAGAAACGAAAGCCCTGCCCAAAGGTAGTGCAGCGCAAGTACTATGTTTTTAAGGCCTACTTCCGAAAACGAGGTCTATGAGACAATCATGCAGCTTAAAAACAGTAACTGCTGTGATTATTTGGATTTTCAAATTAAACCAATGAAATACGTTACCGACATAATCGCACAACCACTTTCAGATCTTATTAACCTTTGTCTGTCAACAGGAACTTTTCCCTCAACACGGCAGACTGCTAAAGTGTGCATTTTGCACAAAAAGGGAGATAAAAATAATTTAGCAAACTACAGGCCCATATCAATTTTCCAGTATTTTCTAAAATAGTAGAAAAAATTTTTCATTCACAGTTAGCGGAATTCAGTAACAAACGTACCCTATTATGTGACGCACAATACGCTTTTAGAAAAAATCGATCTACTGAACTTGCGCTACTTGACCAGAAAGAGTTTATTCTAAATAGCATGCAAAGTAAACAATTAGTGATTGGTGTTTTCGTGGAGTTCAGCAAGGCTTTCGATTCTCTGACTACAAATTTGCTTTTGCAAAAATTACATTTATACGGTGTACGCGGTGTCGCCTTAGATATTTTTGGCTCGTATTTAAGCGAAAGGAAACAATATGTATGTATAAATATGTATGTATAAATAAATGTTCCTCAGGGCAGTATGTTAGGGCCTTTTCTTTTCAATTTTTACATAAATGATATTGTAAACATAGATTGTTCAGCAAAATATATCGTTTATGCTGATGACACGAGTGTATTTTTTGCACACGAGGATATTAACCAGTTAATCCAAAGAGGCAATCATATATTACAGAGGTCATATGACTGGGCTTGCTCCAATGGTCTAGTAATTAATGCAGAAAAAACTAAGGTGGTTATTTTTTGAGCAAAAGGCAAGGAGGTGCATGTAACTTCTTCTCTGTATCTTAATGACGATGTTATCTAAATTGCCGATCATGTTAAAGCTTTACGTGTCATATTTTCGAATAACATGTTATGGGACACACATGTACAACAGGTAGTAACAAAAACTACGCGTATACTTGGTATCATTTATCGCAACCATTATCTACTTCCGTTGAAAACAATACTTATCATTTACCATTCGTTGTTTCTATCCTATGCTCAATACTGTTTTCTCGTATGGGGTGACACAACGCAAACAAACATTGATAAGCTTACAAGACTTCAAAATAGATGTTTTTAAATTATTGCTAAAAAAAAGTCTAATCATTCTCTAAGTTATATACAAGAAAAATATAAGCTAATAGGTATGCAGGGTCTTTACAATTACAACATATGTAAGGCGATAAAGAAAGAACTCGACAAAGAACAATAATTTCTGATCTAGCCAACCTAAAACCCACTGAGAGTAATTATGATACACGCCAGCATGATCGTTAGTTAGTGCCTCGTTCACGTACTAACTATGGTGACCAGATGCTACGCAATGTTATTCCAAAGATGTTAAATTATCTTAGTGGTATTAATATGAACACAGAAAATATGACTTCAATGGACGCTATTGCATTGTTTTTATAATTTTAATGCTAATTTATAGCAGCTATTCATTATATGTGTTATGTATCCCATTGTATCACTGTAATCTAGTTATGTCTTTTCAACATGCGTATATATTTCCCCTTTCTCTTCTATTTTGCGATGCTTTATCAATAACTATTGTATCCTGTTAAACTTTATTTTTTTAGTAATTCTCAATTATTGTTATTGTAAAAGGTTGCATATCTCCTGTTTGGTATATTATGTTTTGTGTACTATTAGATGTCACTGCTTTGCAGCCCTTTTGGAGGTAGTGGGAGCTAGTCAAGCTGCCATTATGCAGCTTTTACTCCCGCCATCCTTCATGTATGATACATGAAAATAAAGGTTCAATTCAATTCAATTCATGTAGCCAAATGTTTTGTCGAGAACATCCTCCTGCAACATGGTACGCCAGAAGTCCTCATTAATGACAGAGGAACGACTTTTACAGCTGAGCTTACCCAAGCCGTCCTGCAGTATAGCCAGACAAGCAGGGTCAGATCCCATGGTGCATACTATAGGGGTGGGGGTGCACAGCTAAGCACACGTCGGTAACTAAATCCTAATGATTTGTTCTCAGTGGCATCTCTTAGTGCCTTTTTCATCAACATCTTGAACAAAACTATGTCGCCAGTTTAAATACAATTTATTGACACCGGTGGGCATCGTCAAACCTTGCAATAGCATTAAAACTGAGATAAAAATTTTATGTGCGCGAGAGGTGGTGCAAACAGAACGCTAGCGCTAACAGCAGAAAACTCAAGACAGAGTGACGACAGCAGCACATTGCAAATCTGGTCCGTCATTGAAGCTGAGCCTTTGGTACCGCCCATTTGGAAGTTTATCACGTGGGGTGGCGTCACCACACGGATGGATGTTGATATTGGCTCGCCTGTTTGTATCGTTCTTAGAGCAGCGTACGAAGCACATCGCGACCGTTGGCCCCGGCTGCAAAGCACAAAGTTAAAGTTTTCGAGCTATCTAGAAAAACTACCAGTACTGGGCGTTTTGGCAATGAAGGCTTCTTACATGTCGGTGGAAGTTGATTGCACACTGACGGTATTGCACTGTGAAGGCCCCAGCCTGTGCAGCCGGGACTTATTGCAGAAGCTTCAAGCAGAAGAAACCCCGGTTCTGCACGTTATGACGCTACCAAGCGGGATAAGCCAGCAGGAACCGGCAGGAGCCGGTGCCATAATGGAAGAGTATGCCGACGTGTTCACGGAAGGCATGGGACTGTTCAAGGGACCGCCGGCTAGGCTGTTCGTCAAGGACACAGCAAAACGAAGATTTTACAAGGCAAGAAAGATTCCCTTTGCGCTAATACATAAGGTTTCTGTTGAACAGGATAGAATAGTGGACAGTGGCATAATATCGGCAGTTCATTATGTGGAATAGGCTACACTGATAGTATCACTACTGAAAAGCACCGGCCCTGGGCGCATTTGTGGAGAATTTAAAGTGACATTAAACCCTATGTGTTAATTGAAAAGGTACCCTGTGGCTGGTCATAGACGACATCTTGGCAAACTTGCTGGGGGGGGGGGGGGGGTCGGCAATTCAGTACGCTGGATTTGCGAGACGCCTACAACCAGATTGCGCTGGAAGAACGCTCGCGGAAGCTGGCCGTCATAAATACACATAAAGGGTTCTTTGTTACGATCGGTTTCCGTTTGGAATCGCGTCAGCACCGGCAATATTCCAGAAAAATATCCAGTCAATATTGCAAGGAATACCGGGGGTACAAGCATACCTGGGCCGGTATTTTCTAGCGATGCCTTTCCGATGCTGATGCCTTTTTGCGCTTTTCGCGTTTGGTCTGTGGTGAGAGGGACGGTCCGCCCACGTTATCAACGGGATCAGCCAGCCGTGAACTGTGGATGATAAGACAAGTATAGAATAAAGCATTAGGCATCGCTACAAAATAGCGGCCCTGAGCGACGTCTTGATAGCAGAGGCGCCTGATGCTCTACCGCCATGCTCTGTCGCCACCACGCTCTACCGCCACCTCATTCCTATCCATTTGTTTATACCGAAGAAAAGTGGGGGAAATGGTCCGCAGGGGTAATCCTGTCTTGTTTCCTCCTATCCGAGTTCCTGTCATCGACCTGCCATTGTAGTGGGTTTACCTTGCATGGAGAGGGTCAAAGGAAAGGGAAAAGGGGGAATTGGCAACCGCAGCCTCATTCCGCCCGTGACTTCCCGATCGGTCGGAGCGTTTGTTCGAGCGCTGCTGGTCGTCGAGTCTTGTAGTGTGAGTATCCTTACGTCTATCATGGAGACTGTGGATGTCGACATTGATTTTCTTCTCTCTTTAGCCAAGTGGAAGCTGTATGCGGGCAGGTTTACCGGGGATATCCACCGCGATGTTCTGCTGACTAACCTGAAGCGTAAGCTACGAGCGGCCCGCAAGCGCCTCCGTGAAGAAGGCGATAGACGATCCTGCTGCCGGGATGGAGCTAATGGCCGTCGTTGTCGGAAGCGGCGGCGTGAAGGCGGGGAAAGTTCTTCCGGCTCTGTCAAGCGATCGTGTTGTTCTGGTGTGCTCAGCTGGCGAGTGGAGCGTGTTCGGGATTTCATCGCTGGACTGGAACCGTGCAGGGTTAACTGGCAGGCCCTCGAGGAAGAACTTGGTCCGGAGCCGGACATTGAACTCTTGGACGACTAGGTATATCTTATGTTTTGCGTAATTGTGTTAGGTCGGGATTTTTAACACGATGCGTATACACATACATTTGTAGGTTTTCCAGAAGCAAAGAAAACCGGCCCAGTTGGCCGCTATAAGCCATTGTATTGTAGCTTGGTCATTCGAATACTCGCCATGCAAGAGATGATGCGTGTTGTATGTCTAATTACCGAAAGATAGTAACGTAAAATTTCGTTGCGCATTAATCAAAAAGGACAGGTTCTGCGAGTTAACGTGCCAAAACAGTGATCACATGAGACACGCTTTATTCGGTGCCTCCGGAATAATTTTAGTGTACCTCACGCACGGAACACGAGCGTTCTCGCCTTCCACCGCCATCGTATTGCGGCCTCGGCGTCGCACCCCGATCTGAGCAGCACATCACCGTAGCCACATTTTGCAGCCATTATTTTCAATGTTTGTGTTATTGCATGATTTCCTCCACACTTTATACAAAATTTAGCTTCCAGGATTGTCAACTTGGCCTGTTTTTTATCGGGTAAACTGGTCATTACCCGCAAATTCTAATGAACATATATATTGGCAAACATAGTCCGGATGTTAAGTCGCGAGTCTCAAGAATTACCACGTGTCTCATGGTGTCATCAAATAATTTCATTGGAGAGCGGCATCGATTCAGTGATTAAAATATGCGTTACGGGAACGCGCATGAGTAGATGGTTCCTACATGGTGCGGGTCCTTGATTACGGCACGCAATCGTTCAGCTACAATTGTGTGTTCTTTACCAATCGCGTTTTTTTTTTCACCGCGCGTGTCTTGCCTTCCTTGGGTGAAGCTTATCTACACGCTTTTCACAGACAGCTGCTGACATGCTTGCCTAAGGAATAATAAATAGCAGGCGTGCAAAATGCCTGGAAACAAACCACAATTTATTGTTAAATATAAGTAGGTGAATGGCACCAACACATTACTGGAATGGGACGTGTTTGCAGAATAAGTAGGCTTGAAAGTAAGAAATCTTATTTTTATGGTGCCATCTAGCAAACAATAGCTTCAATGTAGCACAGCGTGACTCCCTTCATAGACAAAGACGCGCTACTGCCACACTATCCCTTCCATTTCAACTAGTCGTTCAGGAACTAAACCAATACGTCAACAAGTGTAAACTTTATATTGTTTCACCTTCCCAAATTCTTGGAACCAACCTACCACTGTCTTTGTTGCACCATGGCAGGGCGCGGAGGGGGGGGGGGGGGGAGTGTCAGCAATGAATGCTGTCTTTCCTCAACCAAACACCGCCACCACATTCCTATCCCTTTGTTTATACCGAAGAAAAGTGGGGACAATGGTCCGCAGGGGTACTCCTGTCTTGTTTCCTCCTCCCCGAATTCGTGTCATCGACCTCCCATTGTAGTGGGTGTACCTTGCAGGGAGAGGGTCAAAGGAAAGGGAAAAGGGGGAATTGGCAACCGCAGCCTCATTCCGCCCGTGACTTCCCGATCGGTCGGAGTGTTTGTTCGAGCGCTGCTGGTCGTCGAGTCTTGTAGTGTGAGTATCCTTACGTCTATCATGGAGACTGTGGATGTCGACATTGATTTTCTTCTCTCTTTAGCCAAGTGGAAGCTGTATGCGGGCAGGTTTACCGGGGATATCCACCGCGATGTTCTGCTGACTAACCTGAAGCGTAAGCTACGAGCGGCCCGCAAGCGCCTCCGTGAAGAAGGCGATAGACGATCCTGCTGCCGGGATGGAGCTAATGGCCGTCGTTGTCGGAAGCGGCGGCGTGAAGGCGGGGAAAGTTCTTCCGGCTCTGTCAAGCGATCGTGTTGTTCTGGTGTGCTCAGCTGGCGAGTGGAGCGTGTTCGGGATTTCATCGCTGGACTGGAACCGTGCAGGGTTAACTGGCAGGCCCTCGAGGAAGAACTTGGTCCGGAGCCGGACATTGAACTCTTGGACGACTAGGTATATCTTATGTTTTGCGTAATTGTGTTAGGTCGGGATTTTTAACACGATGCGTATACACATACATTTGTAGGTTTTCCAGAAGCAAAGAAAACCGGCCCAGTTGGCCGCTATAAGCCATTGTATTGTAGCTTGGTCATTCGAATACTCGCCATGCAAGAGATGATGCGTGTTGTATGTCTAATTACCGAAAGATAGTAACGTAAAATTTCGTTGCGCATTAATCAAAAAGGACAGGTTCTGCGAGTTAACGTGCCAAAACAGTGATCACATGAGACACGCTTTATTCGGTGCCTCCGGAATAATTTTAGTGTACCTCACGCACGGAACACGAGCGTTCTCGCCTTCCACCGCCATCGTATTGCGGCCTCGGCGTCGCACCCCGATCTGAGCAGCACATCACCGTAGCCACATTTTGCAGCCATTATTTTCAATGTTTGTGTTATTGCATGATTTCCTCCACACTTTATACAAAATTTAGCTTCCAGGATTGTCAACCTTGGCCTGTTTTTTATCGGGTAAACTGGTCATTACCCGCAAATTCTAATGAACATATATATTGGCAAACATAGTCCGGATGTTAAGTCGCGAGTCTCAAGAATTACCACGTGTCTCATGGTGTCATCAAATAATTTCATTGGAGAGCGGCATCGATTCAGTGATTAAAATATGCGTTACGGGAACGCGCATGAGTAGATGGTTCCTACATGGTGCGGGTCCTTGATTACGGCACGCAATCGTTCAGCTACAATTGTGTGTTCTTTACCAATCGCGTTTTTTTTTTCACCGCGCGTGTCTTGCCTTCCTTGGGTGAAGCTTATCTACACGCTTTTCACAGACAGCTGCTGACATGCTTGCCTAAGGAATAATAAATAGCAGGCGTGCAAAATGCCTGGAAACAAACCACAATTTATTGTTAAATATAAGTAGGTGAATGGCACCAACACATTACTGGAATGGGACGTGTTTGCAGAATAAGTAGGCTTGAAAGTAAGAAATCTTATTTTTATGGTGCCATCTAGCAAACAATAGCTTCAATGTAGCACAGCGTGACTCCCTTCATAGACAAAGACGCGCTACTGCCACACTATCCCTTCCATTTCAACTAGTCGTTCAGGAACTAAACCAATACTTCAACAAGTGTAAACTTTCTATTGTTTCACCTTCCCAAATTCTTGGAACCAACCTACCACTGTCTTTGTTGCACCATGGCAGGGCGCGGAGGGGGGGGGGGGGGGGGTGAGCAATGAATGCTGTCTTTCCTCAACCAAACACCGCCACCACATTCCTATCCCTTTGTTTATACCGAAGAAAAGTGGGGACAATGGTCCGCAGGGGTACTCCTGTCTTGTTTCCTCCTCCCCGAATTCGTGTCATCGACCTCCCATTGTAGTGGGTGTACCTTGCAGGGAGAGGGTCAAAGGAAAGGGAAAAGGGGGAATTGGCAACCGCAGCCTCATTCCGCCCGTGACTTCCCGATCGGTCGGAGTGTTTGTTCGAGCGCTGCTGGTCGTCGAGTCTTGTAGTGTGAGTATCCTTACGTCTATCATGGAGACTGTGGATGTCGACATTGATTTTCTTCTCTCTTTAGCCAAGTGGAAGCTGTATGCGGGCAGGTTTACCGGGGATATCCACCGCGATGTTCTGCTGACTAACCTGAAGCGTAAGCTACGAGCGGCCCGCAAGCGCCTCCGTGAAGAAGGCGATAGACGATCCTGTTGCCGGGATGGAGCTAATGGCCGTCGTTGTCGGAAGCGGCGGCGTGAAGGCGGGGAAAGTTCTTCCGGCTCTGCCAAGCGATCGTGTTGTTCTGGTGTGCTCAGCTGGCGAGTGGAGCGTGTTCGGGATTTCATCGCTGGACTGGAACCGTGCAGGGTTAACTGGCAGGCCCTCGAGGAAGAACTTGGTCCGGAGCCGGACATTGAACTCTTGGACGACTAGGTATATCTTATGTTTTGCGTAATTGTGTTAGGTCGGGATTTTTAACACGATGCGTATACACATACATTTGTAGGTTTTCCAGAAGCAAAGAAAACCGGCCCAGTTGGCCGCTATAAGCCATTGTATTGTAGCTTGGTCATTCGAATACTCGCCATGCAAGAGATGATGCGTGTTGTATGTCTAATTACCGAAAGATAGTAACGTAAAATTTCGTTGCGCATTAATCAAAAAGGACAGGTTCTGCGAGTTAACGTGCCAAAACAGTGATCACATGAGACACGCTTTATTCGGTGCCTCCGGAATAATTTTAGTGTACCTCACGCACGGAACACGAGCGTTCTCGCCTTCCACCGCCATCGTATTGCGGCCTCGGCGTCGCACCCCGATCTGAGCAGCACATCACCGTAGCCACATTTTGCAGCCATTATTTTCAATGTTTGTGTTATTGCATGATTTCCTCCACACTTTATACAAAATTTAGCTTCCAGGATTGTCAACCTGGCCTGTTTTTTATCGGGTAAACTGGTCATTACCCGCAAATTCTAATGAACATATATATTGGCAAACATAGTCCGGATGTTAAGTCGCGAGTCTCAAGAATTACCACGTGTCTCATGGTGTCATCAAATAATTTCATTGGAGAGCGGCATCGATTCAGTGATTAAAATATGCGTTACGGGAACGCGCATGAGTAGATGGTTCCTACATGGTGCGGGTCCTTGATTACGGCACGCAATCGTTCAGCTACAATTGTGTGTTCTTTACCAATCGCGTTTTTTTTTTCACCG
This sequence comes from Dermacentor silvarum, assembly GCF_013339745.2. Lineage (NCBI taxonomy): Eukaryota > Metazoa > Arthropoda > Arachnida > Ixodida > Ixodidae > Dermacentor > Dermacentor silvarum. The sequence goes on from NC_051156.1 coordinate 44,590,331, forward strand.
CGCGTGTCTTGCCTTCCTTGGGTGAAGCTTATCTACACGCTTTTCACAGACAGCTGCTGACATGCTTGCCTAAGGAATAATAAATAGCAGGCGTGCAAAATGCCTGGAAACAAACCACAATTTATTGTTAAATATAAGTAGGTGAATGGCACCAACACATTACTGGAATGGGACGTGTTTGCAGAATAAATAGGCTTGAAAGTAATAAATCTTATTTTTATGGTGCCATCTAGCAAACAATAGCTTCAATGTAGCACAGCGTGACTCCCTTCATAGACAAAGACGCGCTACTGCCACACTATCCCTTCCATTTCAACTAGTCGTTCAGGAACTAAACCAATACGTCAACAAGTGTAAACTTTATATTGTTTCACCTTCCCAAATTCTTGGAACCAACCTCCCACTGTCTTTGTTGCACCAGGCAGGGCGCGGAGGGGGGGGGGGGGGAGTGTCAGCAATGAATGCTGTCTTTCCTCAACCAAACACCGCCACCACATTCCTATCCCTTTGTTTATACCGAAGAAAAGTGGGGACAATGGTCCGCAGGGGTACTCCTGTCTTGTTTCCTCCTCCCCGAATTCGTGTCATCGACCTCCCATTGTAGTGGGTGTACCTTGCAGGGAGAGGGTCAAAGGAAAGGGAAAAGGGGGAATTGGCAACCGCAGCCTCATTCCGCCCGTGACTTCCCGATCGGTCGGAGTGTTTGTTCGAGCGCTGCTGGTCGTCGAGTCTTGTAGTGTGAGTATCCTTACGTCTATCATGGAGACTGTGGATGTCGACATTGATTTTCTTCTCTCTTTAGCCAAGTGGAAGCTGTATGCGGGCAGGTTTACCGGGGATATCCACCGCGATGTTCTGCTGACTAACCTGAAGCGTAAGCTACGAGCGGCCCGCAAGCGCCTCCGTGAAGAAGGCGATAGACGATCCTGTTGCCGGGATGGAGCTAATGGCCGTCGTTGTCGGAAGCGGCGGCGTGAAGGCGGGGAAAGTTCTTCCGGCTCTGTCAAGCGATCGTGTTGTTCTGGTGTGCTCAGCTGGCGAGTGGAGCGTGTTCGGGATTTCATCGCTGGACTGGAACCGTGCAGGGTTAACTGGCAGGCCCTCGAGGAAGAACTTGGTCCGGAGCCGGACATTGAACTCTTGGACGACTAGGTATATCTTATGTTTTGCGTAATTGTGTTAGGTCGGGATTTTTAACACGATGCGTATACACATACATTTGTAGGTTTTCCAGAAGCAAAGAAAACCGGCCCAGTTGGCCGCTATAAGCCATTGTATTGTAGCTTGGTCATTCGAATACTCGCCATGCAAGAGAAGATGCGTGTTGTATGTCTAATTACCGAAAGATAGTAACGTAAAATTTCGTTGCGCATTAATTAAAAAGGACAGGTTCTGCGAGTTAACGTGCCAAAACAGTGATCACATGAGACACGCTTTATTCGGTGCCTCCGGAATAATTTTAGTGTACCTCACGCACGGAACACGAGCGTTCTCGCCTTCCACCGCCATCGTATTGCGGCCTCGGCGTCGCACCCCGATCTGAGCAGCACATCACCGTAGCCACATTTTGCAGCCATTATTTTCAATGTTTGTGTTATTGCATGATTTCCTCCACACTTTATACAAAATTTAGCTTCCAGGATTGTCAACCTTGGCCTGTTTTTTATCGGGTAAACTGGTCATTACCCGCAAATTCTAATGAACATATATATTGGCAAACATAGTCCGGATGTTAAGTCGCGAGTCTCAAGAATTACCACGTGTCTCATGGTGTCATCAAATAATTTCATTGGAGAGCGGCATCGATTCAGTGATTAAAATATGCGTTACGGGAACGCGCATGAGTAGATGGTTCCTACATGGTGCGGGTCCTTGATTACGGCACGCAATCGTTCAGCTACAATTGTGTGTTCTTTACCAATCGCGTTTTTTTTTTTTTCACCGCGCGTGTCTTGCCTTCCTTGGGTGAAGCTTATCTACACGCTTTTCACAGACAGCTGCTGACATGCTTGCCTAAGGAATAATAAATAGCAGGCGTGCAAAATGCCTGGAAACAAACCACAATTTATTGTTAAATATAAGTAGGTGAATGGCACCAACACATTACTGGAATGGGACGTGTTTGCAGAATAAGTAGGCTTGAAAGTAAGAAATCTTATTTTTATGGTGCCATCTAGCAAACAAAAGCTTCAATGTAGCACAGCGTGACTCCCTTCATAGACAAAGACGCGCTACTGCCACACTATCCCTTCCATTTCAACTAGTCGTTCAGGAACTAAACCAATACTTCAACAAGTGTAAACTTTCTATTGTTTCACCTTCCCAAATTCTTGGAACCAACCTACCACTGTCTTTGTTGCACCTGGCAGGGCGCGGAGGGGGGGGGGGGAGTGTCAGCAATGCATGCTGTCTTTCCTCAACCAAACACCGCCACCACATTCCTATCCCTTTGTTTATACCGAAGAAAAGTGGGGACAATGGTCCGCAGGGGTACTCCTGTCTTGTTTCCTCCTCCCCGAATTCGTGTCATCGACCTCCCATTGTAGTGGGTGTACCTTGCAGGGAGAGGGACAAAGGAAAGGGAAAAGGGGGAATTGGCAACCGCAGCCTCATTCCGCCCGTGACTTCCCGATCGGTCGGAGTGTTTGTTCGAGCGCTGCTGGTCGTCGAGTCTTGTAGTGTGAGTATCCTTACGTCTATCATGGAGACTGTGGATGTCGACATTGATTTTCTTCTCTCTTTAGCCAAGTGGAAGCTGTATGCGGGCAGGTTTACCGGGGATATCCACCGCGATGTTCTGCTGACTAACCTGAAGCGTAAGCTACGAGCGGCCCGCAAGCGCCTCCGTGAAGAAGGCGATAGACGATCCTGCTGCCGGGATGGAGCTAATGGCCGTCGTTGTCGGAAGCGGCGGCGTGAAGGCGGGGAAAGTTCTTCCGGCTCTGTCAAGCGATCGTGTTGTTCTGGTGTGCTCAGCTGGCGAGTGGAGCGTGTTCGGGATTTCATCGCTGGACTGGAACCGTGCAGGGTTAACTGGCAGGCCCTCGAGGAAGAACTTGGTCCGGAGCCGGACATTGAACTCTTGGACGACTAGGTATATCTTATGTTTTGCGTAATTGTGTTAGGTCGGGATTTTTAACACGATGCGTATACACATACATTTGTAGGTTTTCCAGAAGCAAAGAAAACCGGCCCAGTTGGCCGCTATAAGCCATTGTATTGTAGCTTGGTCATTCGAATACTCGCCATGCAAGAGATGATGCGTGTTGTATGTCTAATTACCGAAAGATAGTAACGTAAAATTTCGTTGCGCATTAATCAAAAAGGACAGGTTCTGCGAGTTAACGTGCCAAAACAGTGATCACATGAGACACGCTTTATTCGGTGCCTCCGGAATAATTTTAGTGTACCTCACGCACGGAACACGAGCGTTCTCGCCTTCCACCGCCATCGTATTGCGGCCTCGGCGTCGCACCCCGATCTGAGCAGCACATCACCGTAGCCACATTTTGCAGCCATTATTTTCAATGTTTGTGTTATTGCATGATTTCCTCCACACTTTATACAAAATTTAGCTTCCAGGATTGTCAACCTGGCCTGTTTTTTATCGGGTAAACTGGTCATTACCCGCAAATTCTAATGAACATATATATTGGCAAACATAGTCCGGATGTTAAGTCGCGAGTCTCAAGAATTACCACGTGTCTCATGGTGTCATCAAATAATTTCATTGGAGAGCGGCATCGATTCAGTGATTAAAATATGCGTTACGGGAACGCGCATGAGTAGATGGTTCCTACATGGTGCGGGTCCTTGATTACGGCACGCAATCGTTCAGCTACAATTGTGTGTTCTTTACCAATCGCGTTTTTTTTTTCACCGCGCGTGTCTTGCCTTCCTTGGGTGAAGCTTATCTACACGCTTTTCACAGACAGCTGCTGACATGCTTGCCTAAGGAATAATAAATAGCAGGCGTGCAAAATGCCTGGAAACAAACCACAATTTATTGTTAAATATAAGTAGGTGAATGGCACCAACACATTACTGGAATGGGACGTGTTTGCAGAATAAGTAGGCTTGAAAGTAAGAAATCTTATTTTTATGGTGCCATCTAGCAAACAATAGCTTCAATGTAGCACAGCGTGACTCCCTTCATAGACAAAGACGCGCTACTGCCACACTATCCCTTCCATTTCAACTAGTCGTTCAGGAACTAAACCAATACTTCAACAAGTGTAAACTTTCTATTGTTTCACCTTCCCAAATTCTTGGAACCAACCTCCCACTGTCTTTGTTGCACCAGGCAGGGCGCGGAGGGGGGGGGGGGGGGAGTGTCAGCAATGAATGCTGTCTTTCCTCAACCAAACACCGCCACCACATTCCTATCCCTTTGTTTATACCGAAGAAAAGTGGGGACAATGGTCCGCAGGGGTACTCCTGTCTTGTTTCCTCCTCCCCGAATTCGTGTCATCGACCTCCCATTGTAGTGGGTGTACCTTGCAGGGAGAGGGTCAAAGGAAAGGGAAAAGGGGGAATTGGCAACCGCAGCCTCATTCCGCCCGTGACTTCCCGATCGGTCGGAGTGTTTGTTCGAGCGCTGCTGGTCGTCGAGTCTTGTAGTGTGAGTATCCTTACGTCTATCATGGAGACTGTGGATGTCGACATTGATTTTCTTCTCTCTTTAGCCAAGTGGAAGCTGTATGCGGGCAGGTTTACCGGGGATATCCACCGCGATGTTCTGCTGACTAACCTGAAGCGTAAGCTACGAGCGGCCCGCAAGCGCCTCCGTGAAGAAGGCGATAGACGATCCTGCTGCCGGGATGGAGCTAATGGCCGTCGTTGTCGGAAGCGGCGGCGTGAAGGCGGGGAAAGTTCTTCCGGCTCTGTCAAGCGATCGTGTTGTTCTGGTGTGCTCAGCTGGCGAGTGGAGCGTGTTCGGGATTTCATCGCTGGACTGGAACCGTGCAGGGTTAACTGGCAGGCCCTCGAGGAAGAACTTGGTCCGGAGCCGGACATTGAACTCTTGGACGACTAGGTATATCTTATGTTTTGCGTAATTGTGTTAGGTCGGGATTTTTAACACGATGCGTATACACATACATTTGTAGGTTTTCCAGAAGCAAAGAAAACCGGCCCAGTTGGCCGCTATAAGCCATTGTATTGTAGCTTGGTCATTCGAATACTCGCCATGCAAGAGATGATGCGTGTTGTATGTCTAATTACCGAAAGATAGTAACGTAAAATTTCGTTGCGCATTAATCAAAAAGGACAGGTTCTGCGAGTTAACGTGCCAAAACAGTGATCACATGAGACACGCTTTATTCGGTGCCTCCGGAATAATTTTAGTGTACCTCACGCACGGAACACGAGCGTTCTCGCCTTCCACCGCCATCGTATTGCGGCCTCGGCGTCGCACCCCGATCTGAGCAGCACATCACCGTAGCCACATTTTGCAGCCATTATTTTCAATGTTTGTGTTATTGCATGATTTCCTCCACACTTTATACAAAATTTAGCTTCCAGGATTGTCAACCTGGCCTGTTTTTTATCGGGTAAACTGGTCATTACCCGCAAATTCTAATGAACATATATATTGGCAAACATAGTCCGGATGTTAAGTCGCGAGTCTCAAGAATTACCACGTGTCTCATGGTGTCATCAAATAATTTCATTGGAGAGCGGCATCGATTCAGTGATTAAAATATGCGTTACGGGAACGCGCATGAGTAGATGGTTCCTACATGGTGCGGGTCCTTGATTACGGCACGCAATCGTTCAGCTACAATTGTGTGTTCTTTACCAATCGCGTTTTTTTTTTCACCGCGCGTGTCTTGCCTTCCTTGGGTGAAGCTTATCTACACGCTTTTCACAGACAGCTGCTGACATGCTTGCCTAAGGAATAATAAATAGCAGGCGTGCAAAATGCCTGGAAACAAACCACAATTTATTGTTAAATATAAGTAGGTGAATGGCACCAACACATTACTGGAATGGGACGTGTTTTCAGAATAAGTAGGATTGAAAGTAAGAAATCTTATTTTTATGGTGCCATCTAGCAAACAATAGCTTCAATGTAGCACAGCGTGACTCCCTTCATAGACAAAGACGCGCTACTGCCACACTATCCCTTCCATTTCAACTAGTCGTTCAGGAACTAAACCAATACTTCAACAAGTGTAAACTTTCTATTGTTTCACCTTCCCAAATTCTTGGAACCAACCTACCACTGTCTTTGTTGCACCAGGCAGGGCGCGGAGGGGGGGGGGGGGGAGTGTCAGCAATGAATGCTGTCTTTCCTCAACCAAACACCGCCACCACATTCCTATCCCTTTGTTTATACCGAAGAAAAGTGGGGACAATGGTCCGCAGGGGTACTCCTGTCTTGTTTCCTCCTCCCCGAATTCGTGTCATCGACCTCCCATTGTAGTGGGTGTACCTTGCAGGGAGAGGGTCAAAGGAAAGGGAAAAGGGGGAATTGGCAACCGCAGCCTCATTCCGCCCGTGACTTCCCGATCGGTCGGAGTGTTTGTTCGAGCGCTGCTGGTCGTCGAGTCTTGTAGTGTGAGTATCCTTACGTCTATCATGGAGACTGTGGATGTCGACATTGATTTTCTTCTCTCTTTAGCCAAGTGGAAGCTGTATGCGGGCAGGTTTACCGGGGATATCCACCGCGATGTTCTGCTGACTAACCTGAAGCGTAAGCTACGAGCGGCCCGCAAGCGCCTCCGTGAAGAAGGCGATAGACGATCCTGCTGCCGGGATGGAGCTAATGGCCGTCGTTGTCGGAAGCGGCGGCGTGAAGGCGGGGAAAGTTCTTCCGGCTCTGTCAAGCGATCGTGTTGTTCTGGTGTGCTCAGCTGGCGAGTGGAGCGTGTTCGGGATTTCATCGCTGGACTGGAACCGTGCAGGGTTAACTGGCAGGCCCTCGAGGAAGAACTTGGTCCGGAGCCGGACATTGAACTCTTGGACGACTAGGTATATCTTATGTTTTGCGTAATTGTGTTAGGTCGGGATTTTTAACACGATGCGTATACACATACATTTGTAGGTTTTCCAGAAGCAAAGAAAACCGGCCCAGTTGGCCGCTATAAGCCATTGTATTGTAGCTTGGTCATTCGAATACTCGCCATGCAAGAGATGATGCGTGTTGTATGTCTAATTACCGAAAGATAGTAACGTAAAATTTCGTTGCGCATTAATCAAAAAGGACAGGTTCTGCGAGTTAACGTGCCAAAACAGTGATCACATGAGACACGCTTTATTCGGTGCCTCCGGAATAATTTTAGTGTACCTCACGCACGGAACACGAGCGTTCTCGCCTTCCACCGCCATCGTATTGCGGCCTCGGCGTCGCACCCCGATCTGAGCAGCACATCACCGTAGCCACATTTTGCAGCCATTATTTTCAATGTTTGTGTTATTGCATGATTTCCTCCACACTTTATACAAAATTTAGCTTCCAGGATTGTCAACCTGGCCTGTTTTTTATCGGGTAAACTGGTCATTACCCGCAAATTCTAATGAACATATATATTGGCAAACATAGTCCGGATGTTAAGTCGCGAGTCTCAAGAATTACCACGTGTCTCATGGTGTCATCAAATAATTTCATTGGAGAGCGGCATCGATTCAGTGATTAAAATATGCGTTACGGGAACGCGCATGAGTAGATGGTTCCTACATGGTGCGGGTCCTTGATTACGGCACGCAATCGTTCAGCTACAATTGTGTGTTCTTTACCAATCGCGTTTTTTTTTTCACCGCGCGTGTCTTGCCTTCCTTGGGTGAAGCTTATCTACACGCTTTTCACAGACAGCTGCTGACATGCTTGCCTAAGGAATAATAAATAGCAGGCGTGCAAAATGCCTGGAAACAAACCACAATTTATTGTTAAATATAAGTAGGTGAATGGCACCAACACATTACTGGAATGGGACGTGTTTGCAGAATAAGTAGGCTTGAAAGTAAGAAATCTTATTTTTATGGTGCCATCTAGCAAACAATAGCTTCAATGTAGCACAGCGTGACTCCCTTCATAGACAAAGACGCGCTACTGCCACACTATCCCTTCCATTTCAACTAGTCGTTCAGGAACTAAACCAATACTTCAACAAGTGTAAACTTTCTATTGTTTCACCTTCCCAAATTCTTGGAACCAACCTACCACTGTCTTTGTTGCACCTGGCAGGGCGCGGAGGGGGGGGGGGGGGGGTGAGCAATGAATGCTGTCTTTCCTCAACCAAACACCGCCACCACATTCCTATCCCTTTGTTTATACCGAAGAAAAGTGGGGACAATGGTCCGCAGGGGTACTCCTGTCTTGTTTCCTCCTCCCCGAATTCGTGTCATCGACCTCCCATTGTAGTGGGTGTACCTTGCAGGGAGAGGGTCAAAGGAAAGGGAAAAGGGGGAATTGGCAACCGCAGCCTCATTCCGCCCGTGACTTCCCGATCGGTCGGAGTGTTTGTTCGAGCGCTGCTGGTCGTCGAGTCTTGTAGTGTGAGTATCCTTACGTCTATCATGGAGACTGTGGATGTCGACATTGATTTTCTTCTCTCTTTAGCCAAGTGGAAGCTGTATGCGGGCAGGTTTACCGGGGATATCCACCGCGATGTTCTGCTGACTAACCTGAAGCGTAAGCTACGAGCGGCCCGCAAGCGCCTCCGTGAAGAAGGCGATAGACGATCCTGTTGCCGGGATGGAGCTAATGGCCGTCGTTGTCGGAAGCGGCGGCGTGAAGGCGGGGAAAGTTCTTCCGGCTCTGCCAAGCGATCGTGTTGTTCTGGTGTGCTCAGCTGGCGAGTGGAGCGTGTTCGGGATTTCATCGCTGGACTGGAACCGTGCAGGGTTAACTGGCAGGCCCTCGAGGAAGAACTTGGTCCGGAGCCGGACATTGAACTCTTGGACGACTAGGTATATCTTATGTTTTGCGTAATTGTCTTAGGTCGGGATTTTTAACACGATGCGTATACACATACATTTGTAGGTTTTCCAGAAGCAAAGAAAACCGGCCCAGTTGGCCGCTATAAGCCATTGTATTGTAGCTTGGTCATTCGAATACTCGCCATGCAAGAGATGATGCGTGTTGTATGTCTAATTACCGAAAGATAGTAACGTAAAATTTCGTTGCGCATTAATCAAAAAGGACAGGTTCTGCGAGTTAACGTGCCAAAACAGTGATCACATGAGACACGCTTTATTCGGTGCCTCCGGAATAATTTTAGTGTACCTCACGCACGGAACACGAGCGTTCTCGCCTTCCACCGCCATCGTATTGCGGCCTCGGCGTCGCACCCCGATCTGAGCAGCACATCACCGTAGCCACATTTTGCAGCCATTATTTTCAATGTTTGTGTTATTGCATGATTTCCTCCACACTTTATACAAAATTTAGCTTCCAGGATTGTCAACCTGGCCTGTTTTTTATCGGGTAAACTGGTCATTACCCGCAAATTCTAATGAACATATATATTGGCAAACATAGTCCGGATGTTAAGTCGCGAGTCTCAAGAATTACCACGTGTCTCATGGTGTCATCAAATAATTTCATTGGAGAGCGGCATCGATTCAGTGATTAAAATATGCGTTACGGGAACGCGCATGAGTAGATGGTTCCTACATGGTGCGGGTCCTTGATTACGGCACGCAATCGTTCAGCTACAATTGTGTGTTCTTTACCAATCGCGTTTTTTTTTTCACCGCGCGTGTCTTGCCTTCCTTGGGTGAAGCTTATCTACACGCTTTTCACAGACAGCTGCTGACATGCTTGCCTAAGGAATAATAAATAGCAGGCGTGCAAAATGCCTGGAAACAAACCACAATTTATTGTTAAATATAAGTAGGTGAATGGCACCAACACATTACTGGAATGGGACGTGTTTGCAGAATAAATAGGCTTGAAAGTAATAAATCTTATTTTTATGGTGCCATCTAGCAAACAATAGCTTCAATGTAGCACAGCGTGACTCCCTTCATAGACAAAGACGCGCTACTGCCACACTATCCCTTCCATTTCAACTAGTCGTTCAGGAACTAAACCAATACTTCAACAAGTGTAAACTTTCTATTGTTTCACCTTCCCAAATTCTTGGAACCAACCTACCACTGTCTTTGTTGCACCTGGCAGGGCGCGGAGGGGGGGGGGGGGGGTGAGCAATGAATGCTGTCTTTCCTCAACCAAACACCGCCACCACATTCCTATCCCTTTGTTTATACCGAAGAAAAGTGGGGACAATGGTCCGCAGGGGTACTCCTGTCTTGTTTCCTCCTCCCCGAATTCGTGTCATCGACCTCCCATTGTAGTGGGTGTACCTTGCAGGGAGAGGGTCAAAGGAAAGGGAAAAGGGGGAATTGGCAACCGCAGCCTCATTCCGCCCGTGACTTCCCGATCGGTCGGAGTGTTTGTTCGAGCGCTGCTGGTCGTCGAGTCTTGTAGTGTGAGTATCCTTACGTCTATCATGGAGACTGTGGATGTCGACATTGATTTTCTTCTCTCTTTAGCCAAGTGGAAGCTGTATGCGGGCAGGTTTACCGGGGATATCCACCGCGATGTTCTGCTGACTAACCTGAAGCGTAAGCTACGAGCGGCCCGCAAGCGCCTCCGTGAAGAAGGCGATAGACGATCCTGCTGCTGGGATGGAGCTAATGGCCGTCGTTGTCGGAAGCGGCGGCGTGAAGGCGGGGAAAGTTCTTCCGGCTCTGTCAAGCGATCGTGTTGTTCTGGTGTGCTCAGCTGGCGAGTGGAGCGTGTTCGGGATTTCATCGCTGGACTGGAACCGTGCAGGGTTAACTGGCAGGCCCTCGAGGAAGAACTTGGTCCGGAGCCGGACATTGAACTCTTGGACGACTAGGTATATCTTATGTTTTGCGTAATTGTGTTAGGTCGGGATTTTTAACACGATGCGTATACACATACATTTGTAGGTTTTCCAGAAGCAAAGAAAACCGGCCCAGTTGGCCGCTATAAGCCATTGTATTGTAGCTTGGTCATTCGAATACTCGCCATGCAAGAGATGATGCGTGTTGTATGTCTAATTACCGAAAGATAGTAACGTAAAATTTCGTTGCGCATTAATCAAAAAGGACAGGTTCTGCGAGTTAACGTGCCAAAACAGTGATCACATGAGACACGCTTTATTCGGTGCCTCCGGAATAATTTTAGTGTACCTCACGCACGGAACACGAGCGTTCTCGCCTTCCACCGCCATCGTATTGCGGCCTCGGCGTCGCACCCCGATCTGAGCAGCACATCACCGTAGCCACATTTTGCAGCCATTATTTTCAATGTTTGTGTTATTGCATGATTTCCTCCAAACTTTATACAAAATTTAGCTTCCAGGAGAGTCAGCCGGGTCTGTTTATTAAAGTGTAAACAAGGGTTGGTCATTACCGGCAAATTCTTATGAACTTGCAAAAACATAGTCTTGCAAAACATATATCTTGCAAACATAGTCGCGAGTCTCAAGAAATGCCACGTGTCTCATGGTGTCGTCAAATAATTTCAATGGAGAGCGGCATCGATTCACTGATTCAAATATGCGTTACGGGATCGCGCATGAGTATATGGTTCCTAGGGCCAGATCTAGTAAACATAAATACCCAAGTTAGTGGACGAATTGATGGCCGTCGCCGTAGCACAATTGGTTGTGCAACGCACGCGTAATGCGTAGGATGCGGGTTCGGCTCCCGCCGACGACGAGTTATCTTTTCGTCCACTTTCATTTCCCTTTTCTTAATTATTTTCTACATTCCAATTTCAACTACCCTTAATTTCACCGATGCTTTCCTTGGCTTCGTTGTCGGTTGGCTTTATGTTGTTATGACTAATAAAATCGAGCCCCTTGGTTCCCATTCTTCTTTCGTATGGAACACCGAGTATTTTACGTGCTTCTATGGAACGCGTCTCAGAATACTGCTTCTTTGGACGAGAATGCAGTATTCAGGATCATTGCCTTTGGTGATCCGAGCAGCATGAATACAAATGCGCCGTTTAACTTAAGACCAAGGACGCAATTATGCTTGTCATTCGATCGTTCTTGCGAGCAATTTTCGGCGCACACACTGCCGTAGCGCTACATGTGATGAGAGATAAGTACAAATATTGCGCCCTCAGCTATATCAGTAGTTTCGCAAACCTCACACTACTCAGGACATGGCGCAACGTGACGCTTTAGGGCTTCTCCATTGCTCATCCAATCAGCAGTCTGCAAAGGTGATGCGAATGATACGGCGGTTTTCGTAAATATTTGTCCGTAAGTTGTAACTTTTTCAAGGAAGAAGATAGGCGCTAGCCAAATTACTGTTCTTGATCATGCCCTCTTTTTCTAATTTGCCATCCAGTTTCAAGCAAGAGCAAGAAATTGGTGACCACACTACTTTCTAAATTGAGTAGCACTTAACTAATAATGGAGCAAAACAAAATTTGAAGTTGATCCATTAATCCAAGGCGCCTTAAAAAAAAAGGCCGAATGACCCTCTAACTTTTTCGTGTATATTCGTGCGAAGGTTAATTAAATTCACTTATCGTTAATTCTGTGTGAGGGGTGTTATAGATATGGGGTAAAAGGGTTACCGTGTAGATAAACTTGTTCTCTATACCACGCGCTTCATAAAGTTTGCAACGTTTTGCGAACTCGATAGCAAGGTTCTTGCACCTTGCCTCATATAATATTTCTTGTGTGTGAAAAAAAAATGTGTGTGTAGTAAAAGTAGTCGTAGCTCCGAGGTGTGGAGGGATTTTTATGCCTAATATAAAAATTCAAGTGAAAATGCAAAATTATCATGACTCCTTTTGCGACATGTACTCATTTTATTTGTACATACTGCAGCCCTATAACAGGGCTATTGCAGGAGTGGGTTAATACACGGGTGAACATAAAATAAGTGAAACTGAACGAAGAATCTTACAAAATTAGCAAATTCAAATATTAGTAGAACACGTAAAGCACTGGAAAATTATTTTCTTCTCTACAGAAAGCAGCGAAACACTGAAATGCATGCACAAAGCATAAATCAAACGTAACTCAAGCAGTTACACACGCTGCTTTTCATAAAGAGCACTTTCGAATTCGCTTATCGGAAGTGAGCGAAGACAGCCAGGTAAGGAATTCCATACTTCTATAGTGCGGGGAAGAAGCTGTACTTGAAAGTATTTCTACGGGCATAGGAAGGGAAAAGATTCAGCTCGTGGAAGTTAAGTGTAGAAGAAGGTTTGGCGAAAGATAAGCAAACTGTGTTCGAAGTACGATAGAACGTGTAAATTATGTTGTGCAACATTTTTATATATTCCACGTCACGACGCACAGAAAGTAATGTTAGGTTCAGAGAAGGGAGGGAAGATGATGGTGAAAAATAGCGGTTATGCCGGCGAAAAATGAAGCGGACGGCTTTCTTTTGAACTGCTTCTAGTTTGATTATGTTGTTTCGGTTATGGGGTGACCACACTGTGGCGCCATAATCGATAATGGGGCGGACAAGTGTTTTATACATTAAGAGTTTAGTATCCTTTGGAGCCTTCTGCATAGTACGACGTAAATCTCCAAGTTTTTTAATGCCTTAGAACATGTTTGATCAATGTGTGCAGACCATGAGAGATTGTGAGTAAATGTTACGCCAAGGTATTTATATTGTCGAACTCTGGTTAAAGATGATCCATTCAAGGAATATGTCGCAATTACTGGCGCTGCTCTTTTTGTGAAGATCAAAACAACGGTTTTCTTAAGTAATGTTCATTTTCCATTTTTTGCACCAAGCACCGAAGGATGCAAAGGAATCGTTTAGTCGCTTATGATTAGACGCAGAATCAATCACATCGTATAAGACGCAATCGTCGGCATAAAGACGAATGCTGGAAGAAACAATTTTTGGTAGGTCGTTCGCATAAATTGAAAACAATAAAGGACCCAGGACTGACCCTTGAGGAACCCCAGAACTTACCTTAAGAATTGATGACCTTGCGGAACTGAAGTCCACGTATTGGGACCGGTCAGAAAAGAAACTAGCAATCCAGTCGACCAGACGGGAATTCTTTAGTACGGCATTTAATTTTTGCAAGAGGTGAGAATGAAGTACTGAATCGAACGCTTTAGAAAAATCTATAAAGATAGCGTCAATCTGTTTACCGAGATCTAATTGATAAGCAATGTCATGGGTGAATTCGGTTAATTGCGTGATAGTGCTGAAACCACGTCTAAAGCCATGCTGTACATTAGTTAGAATATTATTTGACTCAAGGAAATCGATGATGTGTTTGTAAATAATATGTTCCAGCATTTTGCACGAATGAGAAGTTAAAGAAATTGGTCTGTAATTTGTTAGGTCTGTCTTGTCTCCGGTTTTATATAAGGGTATTACTCTTGCAAGCTTCCAGAATGAAGGAACGATTCCGGTTTCAAGAGACTTATTGAATATAATTTCAAGATAGCGTGATGTCCATTGTGAATAACGAAGTAAAAACGAGTTTGGAATACCATCAGGGCCATCAGATTTTTTGTGTCTAACTTTAAAATCAAATTGAGGATGTCATTAACATTAGCTGAAATGTCGGGAATCGAATAAACTGAATGATTATCGAAAGGCGGGCAGATGGGAGCATCGTTTGCGTGGACAGAATGGAAATGTGCATTGAATGCATTGGAGATGCGCACAGGGTCATTTACACTTTCATCAGTAATAGTAAAGGAAGATGAAGAATCTGTAACAGGCATGACGGAACGCCATAATTTCCGAGGATTCTTTCTTAGCAATCCTGGCAGCTTGACATGAAAGAAAATCTTTGGCTAAATTCATTTTCAGATTTAGTTCCTCTTTGGCAGATGTGAATCTAGTAATGGCATCGGGGTCGTTACTGCGTTTTGATCGTCTCAGCCGTCTAACGCGGCGTGATAATTGCAAAAGTTCTCTCGTCATCCAAGGGATGGCACGATTCTTTTTCTTACTTTTTAATGGAACAAATCGGTTAATGCAGAGCTTTGTAATGCTTTCAAATTCTAGAACTAGTGTATTCACGTCACAACCTTTACTGAGTGTGCAAAATGATTCGAAGCCATCTGATAAAACTTCAAGAATAGAAGTATCGTCAGAGCGATTAAAATCGAAAAAAAAATGAATTTCGGTACGCGGTTTACAGATAGTGCAACTGAGCGATATAAACACGGCCTTGTGATCTGAAATTCCGTCAATAATTTCACACTCGGACAATTTATCAACAAGGTCTGAACTAATAAACACCAGGTCAAGGAGTTGGTTCTGTCTTGTTGCGCCATCAACTACTTGTGTGAGCCCAAATGATAAAGAAAAGTTAATCAGTTCGCTACCTCAAGAACTGCGGTGCGAAAGTGAGGGCCAATGAATATCCGGTGTATTAAAGTCTCTCATTAGAATTAAAGTATTTGCACGAAAATTGTGCGTATTCATATAATCAGTTAGAAGAAAAAGGTTATCGAGGGAGGAAGCAGGTGGATGATAGAAAACGGAGACTATGATTGTTTTTTTTTTTTTTTTGCCCAGGTACAATTTATACCAGACTGATTCGAGATTTGCAGGAGGAGAGATAACCGAAAACTTCAGGTCAGACTTCAAAAAAAGGGCGACTCCACCTCCCTTGCCAGTTTTGCGGTCTGATCGGACAGCCACATACCCGGGTGGAGTGATTTCAGTGTCATATATGTGATCGTGAAGCCAGGTTTCAGTGACGCCGATGAAATGAGGGGAATAGGATGTTACCAGAGAAAGAAACAATGGAAACTTATTCGCTAGACTTCTTGCATTCAAATTCAAGAAAGTGAGGTTGTAAGAGTCGCGGGTCTGTCAATGTGAAGATGAAGTAGCTGGGGGAGTGTTTGACAAGCCTGCAGAGAGACTGGAATTGTTCACTGGGGTGCTTGCAGCGAGACCTGAATCGTCGACTAGGGCGTTTTCCGTGTCATTCCACCAATAGCGCACATTATTTATGAAAACGTGGTCATAGCGTAACCTCACCACAGAACCACGGTTACGAAAAGAAGACGTTGCTGTCCATAGCTTCTTGCGAATGGCACGCACGTTAGCTGAGAAATCCTCAGTAACATAAAATTTTGTCCCTTTAAGCTTTGAGACAATTTTCATTATCTCTGTCTTATTCCTGAAGTCTAGTACTCGTAATATAACGGGGCGCGATCTACCTTCACGTTTGGTGCCAATTCTATGACAGCGTTCAATTGGCGGGCATTCAATGTTAAGTTTCTCTGTGAAAAATCGGCGTACACTAGAAAAAAGCGTGTTGTTGTTTTCACCTATCATTTTCGTCAAGTCCATGCAAAATTATATTGTTGCGTCTGGAACGATTTTCAAGGTCATCATTCTTTTTCATTAATTCCGAAACGGCCCGAGATAAAGAACGTACATCAGAACCACACTGATCAAACGAAGTACTAGGATCGGCGGTGTTCTTTTCAAGGGCGGCCACACGGGATTCCAGCGCGTCAAAACGCTTGTTGACAGTTTGCTGAGAAAGCTTAATGTCAGCGATATCACGAGCCATCAGTTTCTGCCCAGCTAATAGTTCGGTCAGCATTCCGGAAATGCTGTTTGAGTCGTTATCGGTCTTATCAGTTTCAGATGAGCATGAAGCATCTGAGTTACTGGTATTACGAGTCCCCTTTCTCATAGGGCCAGGATTTAATTCTACATCACCGCTAAGTGCCAGCCTATCGACGCAGTACAGTGCATGTATAAAACAGGAAAGAAAGCTCTGTGGGCAAGAGAGCAGCAGCAAACAACGATCATCTGATCTAAAACAATGGGCGTGTTCAAAATAACGTACCTGCACGAGAAATAAGACGCCATTAAGCATTGTGTCAGTGCTGCTGCCGTTCATGGGAACATACCCAGCCGGCTCATCCACTGCAGTGGCGTCACCGCGCTTTCCTACTAGGCTGGAGCATAGTTTATGTATACGGGGAGCATTTCAGATAGCAGATCTAATTAGAGATCAATACCAGAAATAGGTTCCCCCAACTAGTGTTAAAAAACTTGCTTTACGCGCTCTTATGTGCTTGCTACATCAAGGTGCCGTAGTGGGAATGCGGATGTAGGGGCCCTCAAAACTCAAGCTCAACGTAGTCTATGGCTCAAAAGAGGAAAGAAAGACACAATCTGAGTCACTCTTCTTTACTACGAGAAAAAGTGTGAGGTCAGCATTGAATATGAGTGTGATCTTTATTGTATTATTAAAGCTAGACATATCGATAGTATGACGATGCATGGGTCTTAAAATAGGCTCAACTTTCTTATTTAAAATAGAATAATGCAGCATGTTTTTGCAGTAATAGATCTACAAGTCATGGGTGGGTATTGTATAAAATGTTCACAATAGCAGCGATGATTATATTTTTTGC
This sequence comes from Dermacentor silvarum, assembly GCF_013339745.2. NCBI lineage: Eukaryota > Metazoa > Arthropoda > Arachnida > Ixodida > Ixodidae > Dermacentor > Dermacentor silvarum. The sequence continues at coordinate 44,607,706 of NC_051156.1, forward strand.
ATTCTGTAAAATGTTCCCAATTTTCGTTATTTTGGCAACCTTGACATTTTTTTGCAATTTTGGAATGAAATAAACACGCGGTGTAGTTGCACACTTCATTTTGTTAGATTGCGAGTATCCGTTTAAGGATCTGTCAGACGTATTTGTTCAGCTTCATCGCCTTAGCTAAAATCCCCCCCCCCCAAATAATAAAAAAAAGGCCCTGATTTCGGGGTCAGTCAGAGGCAGTTGCTCAAAAACGAAAGTTTGGTAATTTTTTGAAAACATACTGTGGGTTACATAAATTTCGCTTCCCGTGAACCGATAGTACTAGCGGTGTAGGTGTACACAAAAAAAAAAATGCCGCGGTACAATGAGTTAATTGTAGAGTGATAGGCCTTCAAATTTGTAGAATCTGCAAGTTTTTAAAACGCTCTTTTCCACCTTTAGTGAAATAAGAATTTTTTCAAGAAATCCCTGCTATTTTTTATTTTGTTCGTAAAAAAAAGATTCATTCTTTTCTACAGAGACATTTTCCGCCTCATATAAAGATTTCGCTGAAAACAACATAAAGTCGGAACCCCCTTTAGTCGGTCCTTATCTGAACATACCCACTAATGCATGTACGGGGCGTTACAAAAGAGTGCGCATAGTATTTTCTTGCTCAACGATGATAGATCTAAAAGTTTTAAAAGAACTTTAATTATACACATGGCGCGAGAATGCATATATGCGTTGTCCCTACGGGGTTTTCTACAATAATCGCCGTAGGGAACTCTGCTGCCTTAGTGTCTGCGGACGTAGGGTGGTTTTGCGAACAGGCAGATGCGCAGTGCAGAGATTCCCCTAAAATGCGCTCTTCGGGCTTCAAACAGCTTCGCAAATTGACCGCTTTCAATAAGGTGTTGCGTTTTAAATGCTACAAATGGCAATGACTGCCAATGTGGGCAGAGACGTAATCGCCTCGCTGTGTGGTGCTTGGAAGTTTAGAAATGTATAGGGCTTCGTCACACATTACGTCACACGAACGTTTCAAGCCACAAGCACGAAGGTTAGACAAATCCGTGTATAAACCACCATTCCCGTGGCAGCGGAACGATGGCAGCGCCAGAATTCTGCGCAGTAACGTTTGCAGAAAGATGTACGCGACAACAATGGCCTCCGAGATCAGGCAGCGCGCCGCCTCATCTCGGACCGTGTCACCTCTGCATGCGGATGAGCCAGCTGGGTATGTTCAGATGAGATCATGACGTAAAACGGGTCACGAACATTTTTTTTTTCATTTTCACTTGTATTTTTGCATTATGTATAAAAATCCTTCCACAACACGGAACTGTGACTACTTTTCCAACACACCATTTAAAAAAGAAAACTTTTTTCACACACAAGAAATCTACTGAGGCAAGGTGCAAAAACCTCGCTGTCGAGTCGCAGAACGTTGCAAACTTTAAAAACGCGCGGTGTATAGACCTACACAATGTTTGTAAATAGTGGTAAGCACCGTCGATATATTTTAGCCCCTATAGCTACGTCGCGTAGGCTCCGCCCACTTTCACCGCCCCGCTTGCACGCGAGGATGGCACCTTTTTTTTTTTTTTTTTTTTTTTTTGAATGGGATGGGCGTGAGGGTGTTAAAACCACGATTTCATTATGAAGCACACGGTAGTGGGGGCGCCGGATTACTTTTGACTACGTGAGGTTCTTTAAAGTGCCCCCAGGGAAACGTTCTGCCCTCATCAGAATGCGTCTAAATGTCGTACAAAAATCCCTCACGTGACCTGATCCTAGGCACCTATATGGACACGATCATTTAGGGACTTTTGAGAAGGCGAGGTGGTGGCGCCAAGCGACGACGGCATGCGACGGCGTGTTCGTTCTCTGGCCCGCGCCGGCCGCGCGTTGTTCAACATTGCGTGTGTGATTGCGCTTGCGTTGCTTGTGTATTGGTTGTAGGTTCTGCTGTTACTTGGCGGAAAGCCGTGAGTATATAGTGCTTGTGTGGCAGTGCGGCTTTGGCCTAGGTGAGCTCTGGCAATAGAGAATCTGCGTTGTGTGATCCGTGTTCCTTGACAATGCGGCTGGTGGTCACGATTGTTGTGTCTGGAGGTCCTTCGGGGCAAAGGAGGCCTCATCGACAGGCGTGAACATATCAAGTGCACTTCACGCTTGTCGTTTCTTGCGGCCGGGAAGTGTCACCGTCAGTCACATGGGACTGATGGATGAGCAATTAGCCCCCAGACTGCATTGGGTCCTCGGCCTCGTGCGTAGCTGAAACGACAACGTCACCCTTGGTGTGTTTCCGTGAAGCACCAGCGCCCGCCCGAACTACGACGAGGCCCGGCGCCGACTGTGACGCGCCAACCTGGAGACCCCTTCCGAAACATCAGCTACCACCCTCCCTGGAAATGGTGGCTTCCGCAAACTGACCGCCATGGAGAGGCGGCTAATTCGGAGAGGTGGGGGGGGCGACCAGGCAAAATTGTATGCGGAGCCCGGTGGGAAACGATGCCACATCATGGGCGGGAATTTACGAACTGGTCGAACATTGTCATTGGCTAAAAGAACTAAAGTGTATTCCCTCGTCGAGTGAAAGAGGGAAACGAAAGGGATAAAACAGCGGGACTTGTGTGTTGTGAGGACACTCGACCATGTAGAACGCTCGGAGATGTAAACTCTAGAACATGCAAAGTTGTTAGCATGTAGACGGCTCCAATGTCATGGAGCCCTTCTTGTAAAATACCAACATGTACAATGTCTATAAAGCAGTTTTCTGATCTCACTGGATATCTCCTCCTCTGGGCACTTGGCACAACGCCATCCATGAAACCTTCGTGGACGCTCGGACTTCGCAACAGTTACGCCACACGATTGAAATGTCGAAGTGGCGTAGCGCCTCGGCAGCGCAGTTCGGCGAACCGGGATGTGGCGTCCCCGTGTCCGCCTTTGCTTAACGGACGTCCAGGGATGTGCTGCTCTCTACAAGTCACAAAAATGTGACTGCGTCGACCGCCCACGGTTCAGCGCTGAATGTGTGGTTTGAGTACTGTTGCGGGTAGTTTGCGGGTAGTGTATTCTGGTGTATTCATTCATTAAAATAACTTTATTGAGTGCCCTGCGATTTGGTGGGGCGGGCCTAGACCTCGCCTAGGCTTCGGCCAAGGGATGTTGGCCTTTGGCGGCTTCCTCGGCTCGCCGGACGGCCCAGAGTTGGTGCTGCAGGTCCGAGCTCAGCAACGCAGACTCCCGCATGCGCGGAGGCTGTCGCTGTTTGCGGCTGCATCACTGTTATCGTGTGTTATACCCACACATTCCCATAGGATATGCTCAAGGGTGGCGCTAGAGTCGCAATGTCTGCACTTGTCAGTCGTTTATAAATCTGGGTGTATATGTGCATGATAGCTGGACTCGGATAGGATCTGGTTTGTAACTGCCGCCATTCGACAGACTGTTTTTTGTTTAATTTTGGGTGAGGCGGCGGGAATGTGCGCCTCTGCAATCTATGGTGTTGTGTAATTTCATGAAATTTGGTCATTCGATCTTCCCACTCCCACTCGTCGGTAGTCGCTGAGGCGGGACGAACCGAGGCTCGGTCCGTAAGCTCTCGAGCCATGCGGTGCGCCACCTCATTGCTACCGTCTGGTAGTGTGTGAGCGGGTGTCCAGATGAGATGGACGCTTCTGTCGTGGTTGTTACCTAATTTTAGGAGTCGCAGTGCCTCTGGGGAGATTCGACCATTGGCGAAGTTTCGTATTGCCGTCTGGGAATCGATGATGATTATATCTGCTTGTGTTTGTGCTATGGCTAACGCGATAGCTATTTCCTCTGCGGTTTCTACGTCTGGCGTGTTGACTGTAGCGCTCGTTGTGCATTTTCCCTCGTAATTTATCACCCCTGCTGTGTAGGCGCGCTTGTGTCTGTATCTAGCTGCGTCTACAAATATGGTGTCCTTGCTGTTACCGAATTTCTTTTGTATATCCCGTGCTGTGCTTCCCCGCCTACCCTGATGGTACCCTCCAATGCCCTCTTGGGTATTGTAGGGTCCCTCCAATACCCAAAAGGGTATCCAAGAGGGTATTGCCAAGAGGGTATTGGAGCCGTCCCTCCAATACCCTCTTGGATATTGGAGGGACGGTTATCATGCCTCTGATGTGTCTGGGAATATCTACTTTGACACCATGTTGGGTGTGATACCCTATACCCAGGCGATCCAATATTTTCCTACCTGTTTTAGTTTTGGACAGGCGTTCATATTGTGCTATGAGTTGTGCCTCGATTAGCTCATCCAGTGTATTGTGTAGACCTAGCTGCAGTATTTTATCGTTGCTGGTGGTGATGGAGAGTCCGATTGCTTGCTTGTAGATTTTTCTGATTAAGCAGTCTAATTTGTATCTTTCTGACGAGTATCATCGTAGGTACGATGCGACGTATACTATTCTGCTTATTACAAACGCTTGGACTAGCCTAAGCAGATTCCATTCTTTCATTCCACTGTGTTTGTTGGCTATTCGCTTCAGTAGTCGCATGATTTGAGATGTTATATTGTCTAATTTCCGTATGGTCTCTCCATTGTAGCAGTTACTTTCAATTATGAGCCCCAATACTCTGATCTTGTCAACCTTGGGTATGGGCGTACCATCCGCGGTAGTTAGGCGAATTTCCGGATTGTTTCGTTCCTCGTAGTAGCGTAGTTTTTGGCCACGTCGCGATGGTATATAAATGAGGAGCTTGAATTTCTCAGCCGAACACGCCAGTCCGGTTCCTGCTAGGTATTGCTCAACTGCTTCTATTGCACGTTGTAATGTGTTTTCAACCTGTCCATCGTTGCCATCGCTCACCCAAAGGGTGATGTCGTCAGCGTAAATGGTATGATTGAGGCCATCGATTTCTGTAGTTTTGTTGGTAATCCAATCAGATCCAGAATAAACAGCATCGGTGATGTTACTGAACCTTGGGGCGTACCTGCGCTTCCAATCTGTAGTTCTTCGGAGTTAAGGTCTCTTATCCTAATGTGTGCTTTTCTGTTAGTAAGGAAGTCTCGTATGTAATTGTATACTCGCTGGCCTAGGCCTAGCTCATTTATTCTGTTTAATATTGTTTCGTGGGTAACACTGTCAAAAGCCTTATTTAGGTCCAATCCTAAGATAGCTTTGGTGTTCCGACTGGTATTATCTATAATTTGATGCTTAAGTTGGAGCATTGCATCCTGTGTAGACAAATTTCTCCGGAAGCCCAACATTGTAGGCGGGAGAACGTCGTTGTCCTCGAGATAGTTGGTCAGTCTCGCTAGGACAACGTGCTCCATGAGTTTGCCCACACAGGACATGAGTGAAATGGGTCTCAGGTTCTCCAACTGCAGCCGCTTGCCTGGTTTCGGTATTAGAATAATCTGGGCCGTTTTCCATTGCTGTGGTATTGTACCGGATAGCCAGCATGCGTTTATATACTTGGTAAGTTGTTCTAGGGAGGCATCATCGAGATTTCGGATCGTCTTGTTAGTTATTCTGTCTAGTCCTGGCACGGATGTAGTATTTAGCTTTGTAGAGCTGCTCTCAATTCCGCTTTGCCAATCTCTTCGTCTAATTGTCTGTTTTTGGTGCATGTGTAATCTGGGTAAGTTGTTGGCTTAGCCCAAGATAAATACCTTGTGGCTATCTCATCGATAAAAGCTTCTTCAGTTTTGTCATATGCATGCAAGATTTTGTTTGTTTTGTCGGAATAAGGAAGAAGTGGCGATAGAGAACGTCTGTGTTTTCGGCTGTTCCACTTTTCTGTAGTTTTTTAATATTGTGTGTACCCAGTGATCGCGTCATCCTTCGGGATGGCGGCCACACGTCCCGCGCAGCTTTCCGTCGACGCAGTCGACCAAACTGCTGCTCGGCCAGTTGGCGCCTTCTTTGCTACGCCCGTCACCAACCTGGAGCTTCCAGATTCGGCAGATGACTCCACGGTAACTGAAATGGATTCCGACAGTAGCAGTTTCACGCCTGTTGAATCGCGCCGTCTGAAAAGGAAGTTGCGCCGGACATCAACAGTTGGTGAGTCGACTACAAAGACTGTTGACAAGCCTGGCGTGTTGCGCCGGAAATCAGCAGCGAGGGAGTTGCTTACAGAGAATTTGACGCACCTGACGGGTTCTCTGTGGCTTTCGTAGCCACAACGGAGACGGCTAATTTAAATACCATTAACAGACAGTGGCTGACCCAATTTTTCGATCAGGTGATTCCGGGACAAGTCCAAGAGGTCAGAATCAACGCATGGAAGAATGTCCTTACCGTAGTGTGAAGTCTCAGGCGTCAGTGGACAAACTGAAAGAAATTGGAGTGTTGGGTGGTATGCCTGTCCGCCCCTATCTATCTCCTGGAAAACGGACTTCCACTGGAGTTATTACAGATGTAGACCCTGAAATAACTGACAGTGACCTGCGGACACTCATCAATTCTACGGCCAGGATAGTCGACATCCACCGTTTTGGCCGATCACGGTGTGCTAAAGTAGTTTTTGAAACCGACTCTATCCCATCCCACGTCAAGGTGGGCTATGTGCGGCATCCTGTCCGTCTGTATGTTCCCAGGCCTGTTCAATGCCACAAATGCAACAAGATTGGCCATGTGAGTGCTGTTTGCAGAAACGAAATATCCTGCCGTCGATGCGGCGGCTCACACCAGCATGATACTTGCACGATGGAGACTGTCAAGTGTACCAACTGCTTCGGTGCTCATGAGGCGACGGCTTAAGACTGTCCAATGATGACGAACGAGAAGCTCATCCTGATCGAAGAAGATGGTAAAAGACAATTCAAGTTACCAAGAAGCGGCCGCGTCTATTCGTCGCCGCAAACGTCGTTCCCGACGCCGACGCCCAGAGTGACACGCCCCTAGTCTGGCTCAGCCACCGTCAAAGCAACTCTCAGCTCAGTTGCCTCAACGTCTTGAGCCACAGAATGATAAGACGCCGCCTGCTGCAGCGCCCCGGGTTACCACGGTTGTTCAGAAAGATGCAGGTATATTATCCACCTCCTCTGATGTTGAATGGCCTGCTCTGTCATCCAAGGTCGCCGAACCAACGCGTCCAAGATTCCATGCCGTTCCAGCGGACAATATGGACAAGCCGGAAGGCCAGCAGGTGAACGTTCTTCTGAAACAACTTGTACACTCCATGCGCACGCTGCTTTCAGGCCTCAATACGCCAACAGCAAAGGTTGTTGTTCAGTTTTTGGACGCAATTGAGCCGCTCTTGGCGGCACTGCAGTAATTCGTTATGGCGCTACCACACAGCCCCTCCTCTGTGTCGATGCGCATACGCCGCAGTGTATACTTATGCAGTGGAATGCCCGAGGCCTGCGTGGTCGCCTGAGTGACTTCCGACAGCGCGTCCAGAAATACCGCTTCCCTGTGATTGTGATATGTGAGCCCAACATGCCTTCTGCTTTCCGCCTTTCTGGATATCTATTGATGTGGTCTCGAGAAGCTGATGAAACCAGCAAGGTGTTAGTGTGCATACGCCGAGATATCTCACACTACCACCATGTCCTCCATCGCCATAACACGAACCACTACATTTGCTTCACGTTAACGCTTAAAGGACGGGTCTTCTCGATATTCGGCGGTACATTCCACCCAGAGATCACATTGATTTCTCGTACCTGTCTTCAGCAGTCCAGAGTTGTACAGCTCCTCACCTTATTGTGGGCGACGTCAATGCTCATCACCCCCAATGGGGAAGTGCAGTAATGAATAACCGAGGCAAAGCCCTGTCCGACTTTATGCACTCCCAGGATTTCGTCAAAATTAACGATGGCTCTCCTACGTTTCTGCGTGGCACGTCCTATAGTAGCTGCTTGGACCTGGCGTTTGCTTCCTCACGACTACAGTCCTCTATTAGCTGGTTCAGTGATGTGGAAACACATGGCAGTGATCACATCCCAACGTATATCTGCGTGAAGTGGTTCGCACCTACCACTTCGTCTCATGTGCGGTGCACAGACTGGCCCACCTTTAAGACATTCGTGGAGAATTCCTGTGCGGATCTCGAGTCACCAACTCAAATAGAAGGCTTGATCACGTCAGCCTCGATGAGGCCACGTGGAACATATGTGCACCTACGCCAGGGTCTCCTATCGACGTGGAATTCGAGAGGTTGCGCGCAGTCCGACGGTGCGCTGAAAGGAAATACAGAGGGACGAAATCCACGTACGATCTCGCCCTTTGTCGCTGAGCTCAACGACAAATAAAGCGCCATCTCGAGAAATTAGGAAGGAAGCGCTGGAGAAAGTTCTGCTCATCACTGGATCCTCGCAAGCCGCTGTCACTTATTTGGCATGTAGTCAAAAGCCTGCGTTCTCCCCCACAAGAAAGGTACCCTTTCAGTGCTCTAGCCCTTTACCAACGTCGCACTGATGTAGAGGTAGCGGACGACTTCTGTAAAATGGCACAACTCAGCCAGCCTCAATTCAATTCGAGGTTTTTGCGCCACCTTCCCCCAGTGACCACTACGACTTGCTCTTTACCATGCCTGAATTAGAGGCTGCTCTTGCGTCGTGTCGCCATTCATCTGCACCTGGCCCTGACGGGATTTCGTACTCAGTCTCTCTCTCACCTTGGCAGGGCTGGTCGCACTGCGCTGCTCAATTATTACAATGACACATGGGTCTCCAGTATTGTTCCGGAGCAGTGGAAGATCAGCCGCCTGGTTGCTCGTTTGAAGCTTGGAAAGATTCCTTATGAGCTTACCTCATACCGGCCAGTTGCATTAGCCAGCTGTATTGGAAAAGTTATGGAACGAATGGTCCTGGCGAGGCTCGAATGGTTTCTGGAGAGAACTGATCTTTATCCGAACATGATGACCGGCTTTCGGCGGGGTCGTTCTTCGATTGACAGCGTCATTGACCTCGTAACGACAGTGGAACATGAAGAACGTCGACGCCGACTTGTCGCCGCTGTTTTCTTAGACATAAAAGGGGCCTACGACAACATCCTACATGAAGCCATTATCGATGCCCTAGATGACTTGGGCATTCGCGGCCGGCTCTACCTGTGGATTGTGAGCTACCTCAGCGGCCGTTTCGTTTACATGTGCACGCCTTACGGAGAGACTAATCGTCATCCGGTATGCCGTGGAGTGCCTCAGGGAGGAGTTCTCAGCCTAGCATTATTTAATGTGGCACTGATTGGCCTGATGAGCGAACTTCCAGCTCACATCCACATCAGTGCATATGCAGATGACATCTGCATCTGGGCTTCTGGTACAACACGCCCACAACTACGTGCGAGATTACAACGTGCTGTGTCATCTACTTCACGATACATACGGCGTCAGGGTTTGCTCTTAGCTGCTGAGAAATGTGCTGTGGTGGCATTCACGCGCAAATCCGTCTGCCGCTATCCGATATCCATTAACGGTGTTATAATACCTTATGTCTCCCACCACAGATTCCTGGGCATTATCATTGACCGTGGTTTGTCGTGGTCGAGGCATGTAAATATGTTGAAGCAAAAACTTAATCTGTTTTACCATGTTCTTCTCTTCGTAGCAGGCATGAAATGGGGCCCCACGGAAGGCTCCTTACTACGACTTTATCAGTCTCTATTTGTAGGCTACATTCGATACAGCCTCCCGATACTCTCAAACTTGAGTATTTCCTGTTTGCGGACATTAGACAGCGTTCAAGCGCAGGCCCTCTAGATATGCCTCGGCTTTCCACGGCGAGCCTCCAACAAAGGCACAATTGAGGAAGCCCGCGTATGCCCATTATCGGTATATCGGTCCCACGAACCACTTCGAGTATATCTACGGTTACTAACACGACACCATTGCCATCCATTGACGTCGGTTCTACATGAGTGGCCGGACAGCAGTTTCACAAGTGCACTCCGCTGCCATGTACCCCACATAAAATCAGGCTAAGCCCTTCCATATCACCCCGTCAAACCACCGTGGGTGATGGTTCAACCTTCGGTATGCGTGCACGTCCCCAGGCATACTAAAGAAATCATTAGTTCCCGTTAGCGGACTACAACAACTTGCTCTGGCATACATCTGGTCAGAATACCAGACCTATGTTCATGTTTACACAGACGGGTCCGCGTCACCAAATGCATCGACAGCAGCTGTGGTGATACCAGCCCAGCAGATGACTCGAGGTTTCATTCTAGATCCCAATTCAACATCAACCGCTGCAGAGCTTGTGGCTATTCGGGAAGCGATTCGCCACATCTGCGGGGAAAGACCTCAAGAATGGTGCATTTTCACGGACTCAGAACCCGCGCTGTGCAAATTTTGGGATGCTACCTGCGCCACACCGCATATCAAGTTCTGGCACTACAGATCACCGAGCTACTTTCATTCGCTCAAGAAAAACACCACCGCATAGTGTTCCAATGGATCCCGGGACACTGTGGGTTCAATGGTAATGAGATGGCCGATGCTGAAGCAAAGCGCGCCCTCAGCAATGGCCTGCGAACTGTAGTGCCGTTCTCTAGACCGGACATCACATGCCTCCTGTCGAAATTAATGAGGAGTGCGACGAAAACATACTGGGCCCAGCCAGACGCTCGTCACGTCCGCCTTAAAAGGCTGGATCCCGATATGCAATTTCCTGTTCTGCGTGGAATTCCACGCCCTCATACATCCCTGATACACAGACTGCGATTAGGCGTCGCTTTTACGCGCAAATACTTGCACATGATTGGACGGACAGACTCCCCGGACTGTTCAGTGTGTGGTGTTATAGAGAGTATAGACCATGTGCTCGTGGTGTGCCCTTAGTATGCGCGCGAAAGACACACTGGCAGCTACCTTGAGGCATTTGTATAATGGACCACTGTCGGAAGACCTCTTGCAGGGCGCATGGCCACATAGTTGGCAGACGATAGAGACAATGCGTGCTATTTCACGTTTCTTAGGCGACACGGGCCTGGACTCACGATTGTGATATTCATGCAATGTGTCCTTTCACCTTGTCCCTCCCATTGTCATCCCCCATTGTGACCCTCTTTCTTTCCCCTTCCCTTACGTAGAGTAGCAGGCCCGATGTTCCATTTTCCGGCCGACCTCTATACATTTTCAAATCATTAAACTACTACTTGTCTGTACGTGGATTTACTTTCCTCAGGATTCAAAAGGTGCCTGAGGAAGTTCCACGTTCTGGGTAATCCTCACTGATTATCCATATAGGTGCATGTTGCTTCCCATTGTTGGTTATAGAGCTGTTGTGCGTATGCTTCTATATCTCTGTTAAGCCGGGCTAGCCTGCATCGGAGTGTCCTGTTGTGTCTCTGAGTTTTCCATCTCCTCAGGAGACCTTCTTCAGCTTCCCACATATGTAGGAGTTTACTGTCTACCTGTTCCATTTGCGCGTCCTGGGGGATTACTTTTGTGACTGAGTTAACATCCTGCTTCAGCTGCGTGCTCCAGCCCGCGATGTCGGTGATAATATTATCCTTTTTGTCTGAGTTTGTTCCAGTCTACAAGTTTCAGTTGTTTGCCCTTGGATTTGCTTGGCCCTGCTTTAATAGTGATTTCGAGGATATTGTGACCGCTGCCGAGATCCTGTTGGGTGGTAAGCCAATTCGCATCCCTAATGTTCTTTGTAAAGATGAGATCTGGCGAAGTATCCACACTAACACTAGACCCTCTCCTCGTAGAAGTCGACGGGTCGGTGATGAGGGTAAGGCCCTCTTGTTGTGCGTCTAGCCATAGGTGTCTACCTTTGGGGTTTTCAAATCTGTATCCCCATGCCGTGTGTTGTGCGTTGAAATCCCCTCCAATCACTAAGGCTCTGCCTTTTGCGATAGTGAGGGTCTTGCGGAGAAGTGATCGGAAATTGGGAAGTCTGTTTCTTGGGTTACTATAAACATTAAGGACAAATAGGCTTTGATTGTTTTTTTTTTCTAGCAGGTATTAACTCGATTAATATATTGTCTACATCCGCAATGCCTGTATCATACTGAACGATCGTGTACCTACGTTTGACTAGAGTGGTGACACCTCTCGTCTCCCTGTCGGCACTACAGAATGATCTGTACCAAGATAATTTGGCCTTACAGTGTGGCTCCTGTAGCATTATGACATCAGGATGTTCCTTATTAATTAGGTGTTGATGTAAGTTGGATCTTTTCCACTGTATCCTCGACAATTCCATTGCCAGATAGTATAATGGTCGTGTCGATCCATGGTGGCAGTTACAGTTTTCCGGTTCCCTCCACCGTAGGTGTCGAGGGTTTATTATATGGTTTACTGGTTGTTTTGATGGGGCCACCTCCACTGGTTTGCGGTCCCCACGTCGTCATACAAGATTCAATGTCGGCAAATTTTGTATTGATTGTGTTAAATTGTTGTTGTATTTGCGTCATAATAGCCTGTGTAACTTGCTGGGTAATTTGTGTGCCCAGATCTTTAAACTGTGTACTTATGATATCTAGCTTGCTTTCTAGAATGTCAATTTTGCTTTCGAGTTCATCCTGTCTTTTCTCAAGAGGTTTAACGGATTTGGTCTTTTTAACTGCGGTCGTTATTTCTGGTGTATAGCTTTTTTTATGCAATTATAAATCTAATGGTAGAATCTTACTTCACGATTTTATAATTTTTGTTCTTTTCAAGTTATTGTGTTGATCTTGTGTCGCTGTTTATATTTATAACGTTGTATAACTTTTTGGCTCCTTTGTTACGCGATGCCCTCCCCCCTCCACGCAATACTCCTTTGGAGCCTGTGACGTAGATGAATACATAAACCAGGTGGCACTACTGTTTCTTGTGAAATCAAAATTGTGTATATTCATTTTTATTTATTTAAAAATACACTCAGGGCCATATGGCATTAAAGAGGGGAGTGGTTGCAGAGTAGTAAAGAAAGACAAATCAAACGAACCAGTGCAGCGAGTTCTGGTAATACAATAGTTCTCCTGATTATAAAATGTTAGCTAATGTTTCGCGAAAAAGTTTGTTATCGGTGATGGCTACGATACTTGAGGGAAGGTGGTTCCATTCCTGCGATGTACGGGGGATGAAAGACTGAAAGAAAGACTTCGTGTGACATGAATCAATTCCCACCTTACTTCGATGATCGACGCGGTTTGAAATGTATTGAGGCCGCATTATCAAATCGTCGTGAAGCGTGGTGTGATGGAAAATTTTATGAAATAGCGAAAGTCGGGCGACTTTGCGGCGGTTAGCTAACGGAATAAGTGCTAGGTTAGTTTTCATTGAGGTTATACTCGCGGTACGGTTATAGTTAGAAAGAATGAAACGGGTAGAGTTATTTTGTACTAGTTCAAGTGAGGTAATGAGATTAACGTGACTGGGATCCCATATTGCAGATGCATATTCAAGTTTCGAGCGTATTAGTCTTATAAAGCTGTCGTTTTAAAGTAGGCGGTGTTTTCGAAAAGTTGCGCCGTAAGTACCCGAGCATGCGATTAGCATTGTTAATGACGTACTCTATATGAATGGTCCAATTTAAGTTATTCGTAATGTGCACACCGAGATATTTATATGACATGACGAAATCTAAAGTAACGTTGATAAGATGATAGGTGCTAGGAGTAGAATTAGATCTGGACACGCGCATTATTTTACATTTCTTAATGTTTAATTCCATCAACCACTTCCTGCACCAGTCAACTACATTATCCAGATCAGATTGGAGTGTTAAAGTATCATCAGAGCTGTTAATTTCCCGGAAGATAACACAATCATCTGCGAACAGATGTATGTTAGAGGATATTGTAACAGTTAGGTCATTAATATAGATAAGAAATAATAGTGGTCCCAGCACAGACCCTTGTGGTACACCTGATTGTACTTCAGTAAGTGGAGAGTTATGACCATTAGCAGTGACGAATTGGAAACGGTTTGTAAGGAAATGCTCTATCCATTTTAAAAGGTTAGGGTCGATATTTAGTAAGCTCAGTTTAAAAAGTAGTAGATTATGGCATACTTTATCAAATGCTTTACTAAAATCCAAGATGACACAGTCAGCGCAGGATGAGCGATCCAGGATACGATGCAGCTGATGGGTGAAGGATACTAGTTGAGTTTCGCAGGAATATGATTTTCTAAAGCCATGCTGTGCTGTAGTGAAGTATGAGTTAGACTCTAGAAAGTTTGCCAGATTGGTGAAAACTACATGCTCTAACAGTTTACAACAACTGCTTGTAAGGGATATGGGTCGATAGTTAAGAGGTGCGTTTCTGGGGCCGGATTTAAAGATTGGAACCACCTTCCCAATTTTCCATTCCTTTGGAAGCTCACATGAGTTCAGGGATTGTTGGAAAATATTTGCCAGTATCATGGAGCTCAAGAGGCTAGTGCTTTTAAGGAATTTATTGTTAATGCAATCGAAACCAGGTGATGAATGATACGGTAAGCTATCTATTAGCTTGTTAATTCCAGGTACTTCAACAATTACAGGATGCATTGGTAAGTATTTGTACTGGTATGTGTTAGGAGGTTCAACATTGCCAGTTTTCGAAAATTGGCTTGTAAATGAATCGTTTAGTATGGTCGCACATCTGTTCTAGGAAACAGCATTTCCAGATGAATCTTCTAATGAAATAGCATTATTAGTTGTTGGGTTTATTATTTGCCAGAACCTTTTAATATTTGTTTTTAGTATTTCGGGTAGTGTACTAGACAAGTAGTTGTCTTTAGCAGTTTTTAGAGCTGCTATATAGATATCTGAGGCGGATTTATAAGCTCCCCAGCGCGCATCGGAGGGGGATGATTTCGCTAAGTGATAGAAGCGCTTTTTCCGGTTAGATAAGCGCTTTAGATTACTGGAATACCATGGCGCTTGCGCATTTGAAATGATTGTGCGGTTAGGGATGTATTTCTCAGTTAATCTGTGAACTGTACTTGCAAACAAATCCCAGTTAGATTGGACTGAGCGATCGTCTAAATGTTTAACGAAATAGTCATAGAAATGAGACAGTTCATTATTTATTGCTACGAAGTTAGCTTTCCGATAATCGCGTATAGTTTTCCGGTGTTTGGACTTATTAGGGATAGGAGCGTTAATGATAAAGTTGAGCGAGAGGTGGTCACTAATTCCTGGTAAGTATGTGATATGAGAAGCGAGGTCAGCATGTGTTGTAAGTACCAAGTCGAGGGTGTTAGCTACATTATTTGAAACCCTGGTGGCCTGAGTGACTAACTGTGCGAGAGAAAAAACGGAGCATAAATTAAGAAAGTCATCAGCGTGTTGCGAGAATGGCGAAAGACGCAATGGTAGGGTGTTCCACATTATGTTTGGATAGTTAAAATCCCCTAGCAAAACAAAGGTTGGGAAGGAAAACGAGAAAATACCATGTTGATAGTGTCATGCAGTTCGTTAATAAATGTGGGGGGTGAAGAAGGGGGCCGATAACAAGTGCCAAGAATCAGTTTAGAGCTACCTAGAGTTAATATAACCCATGTTATTTCTAGAGCGTTGTTAATTTGGATAGGTGATGAAGGTATGTCTTTTGAAACGGCAAGCAGCACGCCTCCTCCTCTACGCTCGGTGCGGTCACAGCGATAAATTGTAAACTGGTGCGCATCATGAAATATCTCCGAGTCGAGCACATGCGCGGGCAACCAGGTTTCAGTTAAGGCGATTATTTTCGCACCGCATGTATCTATCATGGAAGAGAGAGCGTTACGTTTATTAAGAACACTTCTGGCGTTAGTGAAAAGTACCGATACTTCGGATGATTTCGACTGCGATGATATGCCCCTCTGCCTTTCCTAAGGTGAAACACGCGGCACAGTAGTGTCTCGGTGACTGGCCCCAAAGCCACGCGTATCCATCTCTTGAATGCGGTCCAAGTCAAGGCTGTAGCTGAAGCATTTGTTGTGCATGAACAATCTATTATGGCGCAATCTGAACTGAGGGGAATTCAGTTGACTCTTGGCAAAATTGATTAGTTTTTTTCGAGAGATACGGGTGCTGGGGGGTAAGTCCTCGCTCACTGAAATGTTATGTTGTTTCAGCTGGTTGCGAAGTGAAAGGATTTTTGTTTGGCCTTGAAGCTCGTAAATTTGGCTGTAATGGGACGGAATTTGGTAGGTGAAAACGGACCAAGACGGTGCGCGCGATCAATTAAATCGTTGCTGAAGGATTCAAAGACTCCTTTTATCGCGGTTGACAATTTATTTTCTGTATCGCTCCAGGATTCCTTAGCGTCAGTAAGACCATGGAAGATTAGGTTGTCACGCCTCGATCTATCTTCAAATTCATCAAGGCGTGTTTGAAAGGAATTACTGCGGTCTGTTAAAGTGCCAAATACGTTGTGCATTTCTTTTAATTCTTTTCCAAGTTGATCGAAATTCTGCGATTTTTCGTCAAGTTCGAACAGTCTTTTTTTGTATTCCGGTGATTTTTGTTTCTATGTTATTTTGCCCATTTCTAATAGCTTTAACGTCAGCAGCCAGTTCAGTTTGTGCTTTCGAACTTTGGAGGGAACGAGAGTGTACATCTTTTAGTAATTGAAACAGTACTTTCATCTGTTCCGCGGGATTTTCCGGTAACGATTCTATTTCAGTTAAAGTCTCTGAACGCGTGCTAGGTCCGGGGTTAGTTTCAACATCACCACATTGTAAAAGCAATAGAAGTATAGAACAACAGTCACATGCTATTTCGCACAACACTTGTGGGCATGGAAACAGCATTAAGTATGGGTCGTCAGACCTTTTAGCGTAAAGAGTAGACTTAATACACACCTGCATGGCGAAAAGACGGTGATTAGAAGCTGTGCGAAGCGCACTGTTTCCATGCCCACTGAAAGGCAGGTCAACGCGCCACTTGCTTAAATGGACGTCAGGCACTGTTGGCGAAGTCGATGCGGATGGAAGCCCGAAGACGAGCCTTGTAGTCGCAGCCACGCTGTAGAAAAGTTCTTGGTCATGTCCGCAATCCGGGATTTGCATTGGCGGCAACGTCATGGGAACACGTGATGCATAACCATGCGCAGCCGATGAACAGGCGATCAGGAGCGTTAGCAATATCTGCATGGCGAAAAGACGGTGATTAGAAGCTGTGCGAAGCGCACTGTTTCCATGCCCACTCTCATATTGTTGTGGTTTTATCAATAAAAGCTCTAAATTGTAAATTGTTCTCCTGCAATGCCGGCAATGTATATGTCACAAAAGAGCGCCTAATCGGGGTGCGCCGCGAGCCTCGCAACCAGCGAAGGAACCACCCGGCCCCGCGGCAACCTCATCAGAGGGCAAGAGCGCATACGCCCCAAACAGCCGACGCGACAAACGGAGTCTAGACGTAAAACATCGAAGAAGCGACGGTAACCAGACAGAGAGAGAGAGAGAGCACGGGCGCCGAGACAAATTCTCACCCGGCGAGTCGAGAGAGAGATAACTACAGCGTGAGCGTGCGCCAACAGCATGTGTCATCACCCCCTCGACGACGCTCCGACGGCGGCGGTCGAAGATGCGAGAATTGACTAGAAGATTCCCAGGCTTTGGTCATGCTACAGGAGGACTCCGATAGGAAGGTTCGAGAACCCCCGGCGGAGAGTACAAAATCGCCGTGCGAGAATCAGAAGGGGGTTCAGACGAGACCGCTCCGGTAAAGAGATGTAACGTGAAGACTGACTGTCTGCGGAAGAAGATTTGCAACGGGAACATGATTTGCAACCGATGCAGAAGTCATTGATGCGGTGCGAAATTGGTTACAGGTGCAACCGAAAAACTTAAGATCTCACGTTTACAAAGAACGTAGCAGATTTTCGACGGACAAACATGCAGGAAAGCTTAGGTAGTGACCATTACATCGTCGTCACAACGGTACGAGCAGGCCCAAGGAAAAAGAGAGGTAGAGAACTGAAACTTGTAGAATGGGACTCTTTCCGCAAAATCCGAAAGGAAGATGCGGAAGAGAACATAACAGACATCGACAAATTGGCAGAGAAACTACAAAAAAGTGTTAAATGAGCTACCAAAACTGTCTGTTCCAAAGGAGGCAGGGATAGAGGAGATGGATAGCAGATTATTGCACATGTGGGAATCGAAAGGTAGTATGCTGAAAAGATGGAAAAAGCAAAAACATAATCAGAAATTAAGGGAGGGAATTGCGGAATTAGACAAGGAAATCGAAGTTTATGCGAATAGGTTAGCCCAACAAAATTGCGAAGCCACGTGCAACTCGATGGAGAGCCAAATGGGTGTGTCCAGGACTATAGGCGGAAAGTTTTAACTTTTCCGGGGGGGGGGGGGGGGGGCTGGGGCCTGACCAGCTTTCCGAACCCCACCCATGTATGCATATATATATATATATATATATATATATATATATATATATATTGCCTTTAACAACAGTTACACTGGAAACTTCGTGTGACCTCAAACGGTTGTTCACCAAAGTGAGGAGCTTGTATGAGTATTTTCAAGACTTCAGAGTAGGAGATAATTCAGTTTTACAGCCTGAGTCCCCTCGCACCGCCAAGAGACTGGCGTCTCTTGGTTGAGCCATGAGACAAGCAGATTCAGTTAAACACGTTAGGGAGATACATGTGTTTTGTGCGTAGTAAGTCTGTCACAAAAGAGCGCGTAATCCAAGCGCGCGCCGCGTGGCACGCAAGCCAGCGAAAGAACACGCCGGCCTCACGGCAACTTCAACCGAGCGGGAGAGCGCATACGCCTCGAACAACAACGCGAACAAGGGTGCCTGGACGTCTATAGAAGAGCCTCGACGAAGCGACGTTAACCGGAGAGAACTAGAGAGAGAGAGAGAGCACACGCGCGCGCCGAGACACCTTCTCACCGGCG